>NC_061519.1:27880000-28092500 GCF_022379125.1 Scophthalmus maximus
TCGTGTGTTGTCATGTGTTGATGCATTTTGTCATGTGTTGTCGTGTGTTGTCGTGTTTTGTCGTGTCTTGATGCCTGTTGATGCGTGTTGTCGTGTGTTGTTGTGTGTTGTCGTGTGTTGATGCGTGTTGATGCGTGTTGATGCGTGTTGATGCGTGTTGTCATATGTTGATGCGTGTTGTCGTGTGTTGTCATGTGTTGTCGTGTGTTGATGCGTGTTGATGTGTGTTGTCATGTGTTGTCGTGTGTTGATGCGTGTTGATGCGTGTTGTCATGTGTTGTCGTGTGTTGATGCGTGTTGTCGTGTGTTGTCATGTGTTGATGCGTGTTGATGCGTGTTGTCATGTGTTGATGCGTGTTGTCGTGTGTTGTCGTGTGTTGTCATGTGTTGTCGTGTGTTGATGCGTGTTGATGCGTGTTGTCATGTGTTGATGCGTGTTGATGCGTGTTGTCCTGTGTTGTCGTGTGTTGCCATGTGTTGTCGTGTGTTGATGCGTGTTGTCGTGTGTTCTCATGTGTTGATGCGTGTTGATGCGTGTTGTCGTGTGTTGTCATGTGTTGATGCGTGTTGATGCGTGTTGTCATGTGTTGATGCGTGTTGTCGTGTGTTGTCGTGTGTTGTCGTGTGTTGTCATGTGTTGTCGTGTGTTGATGCCTGTTGTCATGTGTTGATGCGTGTTGTCGTGTGTTGTCGTGTGTTGTCACGTGTTGTCGTGTGTTGATGCGTGTTGTCATGTGTTGATGCGTGTTGTCGTGTGTTGTCGTGTGTTGTCACGTGTTGTCGTGTGTTGATGCGTGTTGTCATGTGTTGTCGTGTGTTGATGCCTGTTGTCATGTGTTGATGCGTGTTGTCGTGTGTTGTCGTGTGTTGTCACGTGTTGTCGTGTGTTGATGCGTGTTGTCGTGTGTTGTCGTGTGTTGTCGTGTGTTGTCACGTGTTGTCATGTGTTGATGCGTGTTGTCGTGTGTTGTCGTGTGTTGTCGTGTGTTGTCATGTGTTGATGCGTGTTGATGCGTGTTGTCGTGTGTTGTCGTGTGTTGTCGTGTGTTGTCGTGTGTTGATGCGTGTTGTCGTGTGTTGTCGTGTGTTGTCGTGTGTTGTCGTGTGTTGTCGTGTGTTGCTGCCTGTTGATGCGTGTTGTCATGTGTTGATGCGTGTTGTCGTGTGTTGTCGTGTATTGTCGTGTGTTGTCGTGTGTTGTCGTGTGTTGTCATGTGTTGTCATGTGTTGATCCGTGTTGATGCGTGTTGATGCGTGCTGCAGGCTGGAGAGTACGTCTCTGTGTTCGTGGACAACGCCACCGGCTCGGCCGTCAGCGTCCTGCCGGACTCGCTGTTCTCTGGGATCCTGTTGGGAGTCTGACCAGATGAAAACCCCTGGACCTGGACTGATCGTCAGGGGCACGAGGACCCAGTGAGTCAGAAGAGATCCTGAACCTTGTTCCTCTCGCTCCCTTCACTCCTGTCGTCCTCTTCATCGTCTCTCCAGTGGAGCAGGTTCGGTCAGTTCAGGTCCAGCTCTCTAACAGAGTGAAAAAGGTCTCAGGAGGTTTGTCCTCTCACTTCCCTTTACATCAACAACACCAACCTCTTACACCTTAAAGGGGCAGTAGGAGATTTTGGGGTCTGTGAGGTCTTCTGATATTTTGTGAAATCTTTATGTTGAAGTGGTTTTGTGCGAAAGCGACTGCGACTCAGTTGTGAAGAAAGCGTCTGAAAAGTGAAGCTGATGAGATTGAAACATTTCTATGTGTGAATATTAAGAACCTGCTCTCCTCTGACTTTGATATTAATATTTATTCTCTGGATGTGATAAACATATTGTGTGAATAATCTTGATAATAATAAACCTTTCTGCTCTCTGTCAATGTTTGTCACTGATTCGGTGTGTACTTTTGCAAGAACAATGTCGGACTCTGTAGATTTCTCTGGACCCCTGCCCAACTTGAACAGTGATGACATGTATAGCCGTACATCATCACTAAACCGCTGGTTGTCGAGGTGGTGTCCAGATAACAATGTGGGCTTCATAGATAACTGGCGCACCTTTTGGAGAATTCCTGGTCTGATGCGGAGAGACGGCATTCATCCAACTTTGGATGGTGCAGCTCTCATTTGTAGAAACCTGACTCGGTTACCTAGACGGTCAACCCCGTGACTTTTCAGAGTTGGGACCAGGAAGCAGAGTTGCAGTCTTACACGCTTCTCTGCGCTTCTATTACAGCAGTCACCCCCACAAAACCCCATAGAAACTGTTTCTGCCCCACGACCACTTCAACTATCTAATCCAAAGGGAAATAAAAGAGGTGTAATTCACACAAATCTCATAAAGATCAACACAAAGCCTATAAATGAACCTAACAATAGAACAATAAAATGTGGATTATTTAATATTAGGTCACTCCCATCTAAATCTTTGTTAGTGAATGATCTGATAACTGATCAGCACGTTGATTTATTCTGTATGACTGAAACCTGGCTACAGCCAGAAGAATATGTTCGTTTAAATGAATCAACACCTCCCTCTTATAATAATACTCATATTCCTCGGACCACAGGACGAGGAGGAGGAGTAGCAGCAATCTACCAAGCAGACTTATTGCTTAACGCTCGACTTAACCATAGTTTTAACTCATTTGAAAGCCTAACTCTTAGCCTCCTTCACCCTAGCTGGAATTGTCAAAAACCAGTTATTGTAGTCGTTGTTTATCGACCACCAGGCCCTTACTCTGAATTTTTATCTGAATTTTCAGACTTTTTATCTGAGTTGGTGCTTAGCACAGATAAAGTTATTATAGTGGGTGACTTCAACGTTCATGTGGATGTTGCCAACGACAGTCTTAGTTCTGCCTTTAATTCGCTCATAGACTCAATTGGTTTTACTCAACATGTAAACAAACCCACTCACTGTTTTAATCACACCCTCGACCTCGTTCTGACCTATGGCATAGACATTGACAATCTTATAGTATTTCCTCAAAACCCTCTGTCCGATCACTACTTAGTTACATTTGAATTCTCCATTATTAACTTTACTGAATTTGGAGAAAAGTTCTATTACAGCAGGTGTCTATCAGAAAACTCTGTTAGTAAATTCAAAGAAACAGTTCCTTCGTTATTTACTCTACTGCCATGTGTCGATACAGTGCAGGATCGTTATCAAAACTTTACTCCCATACAAATTGATGATGTTGTTGATAGTGCAGCAGCCTCACTACGTTCCACACTTGACACTGTCGCCCCTCTGAAAAAGAAGACAGTCAAACAGAGGAGGATAGCTCCATGGTTTAATGCACAGACACGCGCTTTAAAACAGACGTCACGTAGGTTAGAAAGGAAGTGGCGTTCCAATAGTCTAGATGATTCTCACCTAGACTGGAAAAATAGTTTAATTACATATAAGAAAGCCCTCCGAAATGCCAGAACCAATTATTTTTCTTCACTAATAGAGGAAAATAAAAACAACCCCAGGTTCCTCTTCAGCACTGTAGCCAGGCTGACTGAGAGTAAAAGCTCTACTGAACAGTCTATTCCTCCAACTCTAAGTAGCAATGATTTCATGAGTTTCTTTACTAATAAGATTATTACCATCAGAGAAAAAATTTACCAGCTTCTTCCCACTAATGGCACATGGTCCAGTACTGTAGGTTCTGAACCAATAGTATCGCCTAATTTTTATTTAGAATGCTTCTCCCCTATAGATCTGGCTGAGCTGACTTCACTTGTCACTTCATCCAAGTCATCAACCTGTCTTTTAGATCCTATTCCATCAAGGCTATTTAAGGATGTATTACCTTTAATTAATAATTCCATATTAGATCAGATCAATTTATCTATATTGACAGGCTATGTACCAAAGGCCTTTAAGGTGGCAGTAGTTAAACCTCTGCTCAAAAAACCAACTCTGGACCCAGATATCTTAGCTAACTATAGACCCATATCAAACCTCCCCTTTATCTCTAAAATCCTTGAAAAAACTGTTGCTAACCAGTTATGTGACTATTTACACAGGAATAGTCTGCTTGAAGACTTTCAGTCAGGTTTTAGAAAACATCATAGTACAGAAACAGCACTACTGAAGGTTACCAACGACCTTCTCATGGCCTCAGACAGTGGATATGTTTCTATTCTCGTCCTTTTAGATCTTAGTGCTGCATTTGATACCATCGATCACAAAATTCTGTTACAGAGACTAGAACACATTGGGATTAAAGGAACAGCACTAGAATGGTTTAAGTCCTACTTATCTGATAGATTTCAGTTTGTTAACGTTAATAACAAATCTTCCATGCATACAAAAGTGAGACATGGAGTACCACAAGGTTCTGTACTGGGACCGATACTTTTCACTCTATATATACTTCCTTTAGGCAATATTATAAGAAAACACCGCATCAATTTCCATTGCTACGCTGATGATACCCAGCTGTATTTATCTATAAAGCCAGATGAAACTAATCAGGTCGACAAACTTCTGGATTGTCTTAAAGACATAAAGGCCTGGATGACTTATAATTTTTTACTTCTAAACTCAGAAAAAACTGAGGTCATTATACTCGGCCCTAAACACCTCAGAGAAACATTATCTGATCATATAGTTACTTTGGATGGCATTACCTTGGCCTCCAGCTCTACTGTGAGAAACCTTGGAGTTACCTTTGACCAGGACATGTCCTTTGACTCACACATAAAACAAGTCTCTAGGACAGCCTTCTTTCACCTGCGCAATATCAAGAACATTAGAAACATCCTCTCTCAAAAGGATGCTGAAAAACTAGTCCATGCTTTTGTTACTTCTAGACTGGACTACTGTAATTCATTACTGCTAGGATGCCCCAATAAGTCTGTGAAAAGCCTCCAGCTAATCCAAAATGCCGCAGCTCGAGTTCTGACAGGAACTAGAAAAAGAGATCATATTTCTCCAGTGTTAGAATCTCTGCATTGGCTTCCTGTAAAATTTAGAATAGAATTCAAAATACTGCTCCTAACATACAAAGCCCTTAATAATCAAGCTCCATCATATCTTACAGAGCTCCTAGTTTCATATTATCCCAATAGATCACTTCGCTCTGTAAATGCAGGATTACTTGTGGTTCCCAGAGTCTGTAAAAGTAGAATGGGAGGCAGAGCCTTCAGCCACCAGGCTCCTCTCCTCTGGAACCAGCTCCCAGTTTGTGTCAGGGATGCAGATACCCTGTCTACATTTAAAGTTAAACTTAAAACCTTCCTTTTTGATAAAGCTTATAGTTAGAACTGCTCAGGTGTTTAATAAACCATTTCTTTATTATGCTGTTATAGGCCTAGACTGCGGGGGGAACTTATATCATGAGCATCTTTCTCCCTCTCCCGTTCTCTCCTTCTCCCTCTTTCTCTCCCTTTATATCTCTCTCCTTCTCCCACCTTTTCAATCTCTCTCTCTCTCTCTCTCTGCCCCCATGTATCTACATTACATGTCACTAACTCTGTTTTCTCTCTCCCCTAGTAGATCTGACCCCAGATCTGCAGGATCCAAACCCGTCATTATTATTATTACTATCATTATTATTAATAACATCATTGTATTTATAAGTATCAGTTTTCACTAATTATAAGTATCAGTCTGGTAGAAATTAAAGCAACTGTTATACTACCCCCCCATCCCCCGATATGTTTACAGTACATGTCACTGACCCTGTTTGTGTTTTCTATCTCTCCTAGTGTATCTCTGACCCCAGAGCTGCAGGACCCAAACCCGTCATTATTATTATTATTGCTATTATTAATATTAATATTAATATCATCACTATATAATGACAACAACATAATTGTATTTTTTAATTATAAGTATCAGTCTGGTAGAGATTACAGCGGCGGTTGTACAACTGTCCTCTCTCTCTCTTCTCTCCTACTGTCTCTCCTCCCACCCTCTTTCTGCCCACCTCTCCTCTCTTCCTCCTCTCTCTCCTCACCCCAACCGGTCCAGACAGAAGCTCCGCCCACAACTGAGTCTGGTTCTGTCAGAGATTTCTTCCTGTTAAAAGGGAGTTTTTTCTCTCCTCCGTCGCCAAGTGCTTTGCTCATTGTGGGATTTGTTGGGTTTTCCCTGTAATATTGTAATATTGACCTCACTATGTAAAGTGCCTTGAGACAATGTATGTTGTGATATGGCGCTATACAAATAAAATTGAATTGAATTGAATTGATTGTTCAAATTAATTTAACTGATTAAGAAACTATTTAATGTAACCAACATCAGATAAAGTTTATAAAGGACCACAGACTGATGTTACTTCCTGTCTGTGTTGTGTTGCCATAACATGTAATGTTTATGAGGATAGAAAATGTTTCTAACACCAGATTGTGTGTCGCCATGTTTGTTGTTTACAAATCCAGTAGTTGTGTTCAGTCTGAGCCTGGCGCCCTCTACAGGAGTCCTGCAGTAACACACGCAGGACCACCTTGTTCTGTACACAAGGCTCAGACTGTTCCTTTACACACACACACACACACACACACACACACACACACACACACACACACTGTTGAATACACAGTGTTTGGGGGTGAGTTGAGGTGAGATCATCATACTCATTCAGTGGCGTCTTATGTTTGGCGCCAAGCTGTGAAAACACACACACACACACACTGGCTGAGTTACCGTACAAGGTGTGTCGACAGAATAATGAGGCCTGCATGACGGTAATGCTGACAGCAGCACACACACACACACACACACCTGTGGCCAAAACCGGTTTTCAATTTTCAAAACCAACAGCTCGCGGGCCGTGACGAAAATGTTTAATGGATTTTACAAAGTATAGATTAAAATCCCTGACTGCCCCGTCACAGCCTTTAGATGTGCAGGACATCTACGAGGTCTGTCTGCGACCGAGAACAAGGCACCAACAACCAGATGAGAAGGAGCTCACCGCTTGCGCATGCGTGTTGTCTCCTGGAATTCAAAAGATGGCGGCAACGTCCTAAAGTCTCACATATTTTCTTAGATTTGACACTTTTTAAGCTTTTTAAGGGTTGGGGTTGTGGTTAGGCTTAGTTGACGTTGTATACTAACGTCAAACGACAACTTCTTTCCAACCTATCAAAACGACAGCGCTACAATAACAGAGTCACCGCATCTACAGCTGTTCTTTGCTTTTCTGTCAGATTTTAATATCTGCCACTTTCGGAGGACAAAGGGAAAACTCTGGAGCAGAAGGTTCCGCTAATGCGCCTGTTACGCTGGTCGCCCACCGCCATTAGAAACGACGAAGAAGAGTGAACAACCATCCCCGATGGGATCTCCTAGCTGGTTGTGGCCCAAGAACACGACCTCAACCAGAGCTCACAGTTACATGTAAATATGACAAAATACAGTTTTGTTCAAATAACGTCTGAGCTAACAGCTCATTCTTTTCTGAGCTAGCTCAGCCCTCTTTAGAGGGAGCTAGGCTAAACTTTTCCACCTGTTTCCAGTCTTTGTGCTAAGCTAGGCTAAAAGCAGCGTACAGATGAAACAGGGTTTATTGAAATGTCAGAGGCAGAAAAAAAACAGTCAAATTTAAACAAATGATTAAAAGTGAGTGAAGAGTTCAGCTGACTGAGCTTCCTTCTGTTTCATACAGTACTTACAGAATAATATGCAGTAATAATAATAATAATACATTTCATCTAAGAGCACTTTTCACTGTAAAGTATACATCAGCAGTGTCTGTAGTCCAGTAGTCCTGTAGTCCAATAGTCCAGTAGTCCTGTAGTCCAGTAGTCCTGTAGTCCAATAGTCCAGTAGTCCTGTAGTCCAGTAGTCCTGTAGTCCAATAGTCCTGTAGTCCAATAGTCCTGTAGTCCAATAGTCCTGTAGTCCTGTAGTCCAGTAGTCCTGTAGTCCAGTAGTCCTGTAGTCCTGTAGTCCTGTAGTCCAGTAGTCCTGTAGTCCAGTAGTCCTGTAGTCCTGTAGTCCAGTAGTCCAGTAGTCCTGTAGTCCAATAGTCCTGTAGTCCTGTAGTCCAGTAGTCTTGTAGTCCTGTAGTCCAGTAGTCCTGTAGTCCAGTAGTCCTGTAGTCCTGTAGTCCAATAGTCCTGTAGTCCAGTAGTCCTGTAGTCCAATAGTCCTGTGGTCCTGTAGTCCAGTAGTCCTGCAGTCCAATAGTCCAGTAGACCTGTAGTCCAGTTCAGTAGTCCAGTAGTCCTGTAGTCCAGTAGTCCAGTTCAGTAGTCCTGTAGTCCAGTAGTCCAGTTCAGTAGTCCAGTAGACCTGTAGTCCAGTTCAGTAATCCAGTAGTCCAGTAGTCCAGTTCAGTAGTCCAGTAGTCCAGTAATCCAGTAGTCCTGTAGTCGAGTAGTCCAGTTCAGTAGTCCAGTAGTCCAGTTCAGTAGTCCAGTAGTCCAGTAGTCCAGTTCAGTTTGTGTTCATTAGTTGCAGTTCAAATTTTATATGTGCATCCACGGAAAATGTAAGTTGTCTTTTAGTTTGTTGTATTTTACGTACATAAGTGATAAAAGAGTTTGAGTGAGCTCTGTACCAGTTCAGGTGAATTTTGGAGTAAAGAGCATTGTTTTGCCTTTTGGTTATCAATATCACTGTTTATGGCTACAGCGTGTAAGTTAGGGCTGTGTAGTTCATTGAAACAGTTTTTTTCGTGAAGAAGTATATGTTGCGTTTAGCATACAGATGTTACAACTAACATGTATATTGGTTAAACCTTAACTGCATGTAGTATATGTATATACTCTGTTCTGGATGTTTCAGAAACCACATATAAACTCTGACCAGTCCCAACACCAATAATAAAGGAACCTTTTTACCCAACAAAGCTAATTATTGGATCCGCCCTCTGTAAAGGAAAAACCCAGAGTTCTTTTCGGACTCTCCACAGCGATTTGTCTTTTCCAACTAGCACACAACCTGGCACTATTTTTCACTTTCAGACTTGAATCAAGTTAAGTCACTTTTGAGGTGAATTAACAAAAACCTTTCAATTTGTATGTTGTGAGTTGACTCGGTCGTGTCTACAGTAGAGACGCCACAGTGGGAAACACCAGTGTCATATACAATAACACACAGCAGCATCACTGAGCCGGTTTCGGTCCAGGTGCAGCCGTTCGCAGTCTGTAGCGGAAGAGGACATCGTCGGTTGGTGGCAGGATTCCCAGTCCAGCTCTGCTGTAGTCCAGACCTGGTCTGACCTGACCCTCCTCCAGCTGGACGTCAAAGTACAACAGCAGCATACAAAGGAACTGTTTGATCTCGTTGATGGCGAAGAATCGTCCGGGACACTTGGAGGAGCCGGTGCCGAACGGCACCAGGTAATACTTCAGCTTCTGACCGTCTTTGTAGAAGTCTGTCTTCTCTTTGCCGTCCTGCATGAAGCGGTCAAACTGGAACGTCTGTGAGAAACAGCAACAAAACGGTTTGTGAAGCAGCTTCACCAGCGAGAGAAAGAAGATCTAGGCAGTTTTACACTTTTAGGATTTACCCTGAATGATGAATTGAAAAGTACAACATTAAATGGATAAACACCGCTGATGGTTCATTTACCAAAGCCAATAAAATAAAGAGTAAAGTACAGACAGCTGTCATGTTAATTGGCCAATATTGAGAATTTTAAATGGAATGTGACTGTATTTCATGTGATCAAGTGATCGATCAGTACCTCAGGATCCTCGTAGATTTGCGGGTCCATGTGCACACACTGAGGGTACAGAACGATGAAGTCTCCTTTTCTAATGGCCTCCGACCACTCGCTGCTCAGCTGCAGAGTGAAATCCTCCAATGCCATGCGGATGTTCATGGAGGACGAGGACAGACGGAGACTCTCCTTGATGGCGCTCTCTGTGGAGGAAGGTCAGATCTGTGGTTAGGGTGAGCACTGTTGGCCCAGAGACGCTCACACAAACAACCTGACGTCAGCGTGTCGTACCCAGATACAGGAGTTTGTCCAGCTGCTTGATGCTGAGCGACACGTCTCTGTCGCTGCTGAACTCGACTCTGTCGTGGACCAGGACGTCCTTGATCTCCTTGCGGACCCGCTCCAGGGCGTCCGGGTGGCTCACCAGATAGTACAGGGTCCAGAAGGAGGCGGGAACCGTGTTTGCCACAGACGCCCACAGGATCGCAAAGTGATGAGCTAAAAGTCAACACAACAAGTCATACCTCAACTAAACCTCAACTATACCTCAACTATACCTCATCCACACCTCACCCAAACCTCATTCATACCTCATTCACACCTCACCCACACCTCATCCATACCTCGGCCACACCTCATCAAATCCTCATCCAAACCTAACCCACACCTCACCCAAACCACACCCATACCTCATCCACACCTCAACCATACCTCACCCACAACTCAACTATACCTCATCCATACCTCAACTATACTTCACCCATACCTCATCTATACCTTACCTATACCTCAACTAAACCTCATCCACACCTCACCCATACCTCATCCACATCTCACCCACACCTCACCCAAACCTCATCCACACCTCAGCCAAACCTCACCCACACCTCATTCACATCTCACCCACACCTCACCCACACCCAAACCTGTGGACAGTCTGTTTTAAGTACGACCTTGATCTTTCCTGAACCTGAACCACAGAGGAAGGTTCACGCGTAAAATAATCAAATCTTATTAATCAACAGAACCTGGACAACTAACTGATCAGCGAGAACAAATTAAAGAGGATGTTGTCTACCTCCTTTGTCGAATTCCGTCAGTGGGTCGACCTGATCAAGGATCTCTGATCGCCTCTTAATGAACTGGGAAGTGTTGGACCAACAGGACACCTTCTGCGGCAGTAAGACGTTGATGAGCTTCTCGCGGACCGCTTTGGTCTGTCCCAGCAGCCAGATCGGGATCTGAGCCGCGAGCAAAGGAAACATGTTGTCGTACGTGGTGAAGTTCTCCCTTAGGAACTCCATGTTATTGTGGCGGCTGGTGGACGGCGGCCTGCCGTACATGGTGAGGAAGGTGGCTTCGAATAGGACTGAGTTACAAAACTTATATAAACTGCTGCTCCTCCAGGGACCCTCCTCCCCCGGCCTCTCGCCTAGGTGGTCCTGACGAAACACCAGCAGGAGGTTTCCCATCATGCTCTCTGTCAGGGACGGAAGATTGTCTCCTTGGAGGAGCAGGAAGGCGCGTTGGATCTTCTCATGCAGGCCGGGGAACGTTTTGTAAACGCCGGACTGGTAGCCGAAGGCAATGGGACCAATCTTTTTGGCAAACTCGTGGAAGTCCAGTTGTCGTCCATGTTTGATGATGTTCGGATACATTAAAGGATTCATGATGAAGGTCATGTACTTACCTGTGGGAGAGACGAGACCCGAGTCAATACAGCAGCTCATTACATGTTGTCATGTTTAAACACAGTGATGAAGACAATCTGCGGTCATCATAACATCCTTCTGACTCTGTGGTCGTTCTGTCTCTGTGTTCGTTCTGACTCTGTGGTCGTTCTGTATCTGTGTTCGTTCTGTCTCTCTGTGGTCGTTCTGTCTCTGTGGTCGTTCTGACTCTGTGTTCGTTCTGACTCTACGGTCGTTCTGTCTCTGTGGTCGTTCTGACTCTGTGTTCGTTCTGTCTCTGTGTTCGTTCTGTCTCTGTGTTCGTTCTGTCTCTGTGGTCGTTCTGTCTCTGTGGTCGTTCTGACTCTGTGTTCGTTCTGTCTCTGTGGTCGTTCTGTCTCTGTGGTCGTTCTGACTCTGTGTTCGTTCTGTCTCTGTGGTCGTTCTGTCTCTGTGGTCGTTCTGTCTCTGTGGTCGTTCTGACTCTGTGTTCGTTCTGACTCTACGGTCGTTCTGTCTCTGTGGTCGTTCTGACTCTGTGGTCGTTCTGTCTCTCTGTGGTCGTTCTGTCTCTCTGTGGTCGTTCTGACTCTGTGGTCGTTCTGACTCTGTGTTCGTTCTGTCTCTCTGTGGTCGTTCTGTCTCTGTGTTCGTTCTGACTCTCTGTGGTCGTTCTGTCTCTGTGGTCGTTCTGACTCTCTGTGGTCGTTCTGTCTCTGTGTTCGTTCTGTCTCTCTGTGTTCGTTCTGTCTCTCTGTGGTCGTTCTGTCTCTCTGTGGTCGTTCTGTCTCTGTGGTCGTTCTGTCTCTGTGTTCGTTCTGTCTCTCTGTGTTCGTTCTGTCTCTGTGGTCGTTCTGACTCTGTGGTCGTTCTGACTCTGTGTTCGTTCTGACTCTGTGTTCGTTCTGTCTCTGTGTTCGTTCTGACTCTGTGGTCGTTCTGACTCTGTGTTCGTTCTGACTCTGTGTTCGTTCTGTCTCTGTGTTCGTTCTGACTCTGTGGTCGTTCTGACTCTGTGGTCGTTCTGACTCTGTGTTCGTTCTGACTCTGTGTTCGTTCTGTCTCTGTGGTCGTTCTGACTCTGTGTTCGTTCTGACTCTCTGTGTTCGTTCTGACTCTGTGTTCG
The DNA here is from genome assembly GCF_022379125.1 of Scophthalmus maximus. NCBI lineage: Eukaryota > Metazoa > Chordata > Actinopteri > Pleuronectiformes > Scophthalmidae > Scophthalmus > Scophthalmus maximus. Next base: position 27,892,401 of record NC_061519.1, read on the forward strand.
TTCTGTCTCTGTGGTCGTTCTGACTCTGTGTTCGTTCTGACTCTCTGTGGTCGTTCTGACTCTGTGGTCGTTCTGACTCTGTGTTCGTTCTGTCTCTCTGTGGTCGTTCTGACTCTGTGGTCGTTCTGACTCTGTGTTCGTTCTGTCTCTCTGTGTTCGTTCTGACTCTCTGTGGTCGTTCTGTCTCTGTGGTCGTTCTGTCTCTGTGTTTGTTCTGACTCTCTGTGGTCGTTCTGTCTCTGTGGTCGTTCTGTCTCTGTGTTCGTTCTGTCTCTCTGTGTTCGTTCTGACTCTCTGTGGTCGTTCTGACTCTCTGTGGTCGTTCTGTCTCTGTGGTCGTTCTGACTCTCTGTGGTCGTTCTGTCTCTCTGTGTTCGTTCTGTCTCTCTGTGTTCGTTCTGACTCTGTGGTCGTTCTGTCTCTCTGTGTTCGTTCTGACTCTCTGTGGTCGTTCTGTCTCTGTGGTCGTTCTGTCTCTGTGGTCGTTCTGACTCTGTGTTCGTTCTGACTCTGTGTTCGTTCTGTCTCTCTGTGTTCGTTCTGACTCTGTGGTCGTTCTGACTCTGTGGTCGTTCTGTCTCTGTGGTCGTTCTGACTCTGTGGTCGTTCTGACTCTGTGGTCGTTCTGTCTCTGTGTTCGTTCTGTCTCTGTGTTCGTTCTGACTCTGTGTTCGTTCTGTCTCTCTGTGGTCGTTCTGTCTCTCTGTGGTCGTTCTGACTCTCTGTGTTCGTTCTGACTCTGTGGTCGTTCTGACTCTGTGTTCGTTCTGACTCTCTGTGGTCGTTCTGTCTCTCTGTGGTCGTTCTGACTCTGTGTTCGTTCTGTCTCTGTGGTCGTTCTGACTCTGTGGTCGTTCTGTCTCTGTGTTCGTTCTGACTCTCTGTGTTCGTTCTGTCTCTCTGTGGTCGTTCTGACTCTGTGGTCGTTCTGACTCTGTGGTCGTTCTGTCTCTGTGGTCGTTCTGACTCTGTGGTCGTTCTGACTCTGTGGTCGTTCTGTCTCTGTGTTCGTTCTGACTCTGTGTTCGTTCTGTCTCTCTGTGGTCGTTCTGACTCTCTGTGGTCGTTCTGACTCTGTGTTCGTTCTGTCTCTGTGTTCGTTCTGTCTCTGTGGTCGTTCTGTCTCTCTGTGTTCGTTCTGACTCTCTGTGTTCGTTCTGTCTCTGTGGTCGTTCTGTCTCTCTGTGTTCGTTCTGACTCTCTGTGTTCGTTCTGTCTCTCTGTGGTCGTTCTGTCTCTCTGTGTTCGTTCTGTCTCTCTGTGTTCGTTCTGTCTCTCTGTGGTCGTTCTGTCTCTGTGGTCGTTCTGACTCTGTGGTCGTTCTGACTCTCTGTGGTCGTTCTGTCTCTCTGTGTTCGTTCTGTCTCTCTGTGTTCGTTCTGACTCTGTGTTCGTTCTGTCTCTGTGGTCGTTCTGTCTCTGTGTTCGTTCTGACTCTCTGTGGTCGTTCTGTCTCTGTGGTCGTTCTGTCTCTGTGGTCGTTCTGACTCTCTGTGGTCGTTCTGTCTCTGTGGTCGTTCTGACTCTCTGTGTTCGTTCTGACTCTGTGGTCGTTCTGACTCTGTGTTCGTTCTGTCTCTGTGGTCGTTCTGTCTCTGTGGTCGTTCTGTCTCTGTGTTCGTTCTGTCTCTGTGTTCGTTCTGACTCTGTGTTCGTTCTGTCTCTGTGTTCGTTCTGTCTCTGTGGTCGTTCTGACTCTGTGGTCGTTCTGACTCTGTGTTCGTTCTGTCTCTCTGTGGTCGTTCTGTCTCTGTGGTCGTTCTGACTCTGTGTTCGTTCTGTCTCTGTGGTCGTTCTGACTCTGTGGTCGTTCTGACTCTGTGTTCGTTCTGTCTCTCTGTGGTCGTTCTGTCTCTGTGGTCGTTCTGACTCTGTGTTCGTTCTGTCTCTCTGTGTTCGTTCTGTCTCTCTGTGTTCGTTCTGACTCTGTGGTCGTTCTGACTCTCTGTGGTCGTTCTGTCTCTCTGTGTTCGTTCTGACTCTCTGTGGTCGTTCTGTCTCTGTGGTCGTTCTGACTCTCTGTGGTCGTTCTGTCTCTGTGGTCGTTCTGACTCTGTGGTCGTTCTGTCTCTGTGGTCGTTCTGTCTCTCTGTGTTCGTTCTGTCTCTGTGTTCGTTCTGACTCTGTGTTCGTTCTGACTCTCTGTGTTCGTTCTGACTCTGTGGTCGTTCTGTCTCTCTGTGTTCGTTCTGTCTCTCTGTGTTCGTTCTGTCTCTGTGTTCGTTCTGTCTCTGTGTTCGTTCTGACTCTGTGTTCGTTCTGTCTCTGTGTTCGTTCTGTCTCTCTGTGGTCGTTCTGTCTCTCTGTGGTCGTTCTGACTCTGTGTTCGTTCTGACTCTGTGTTCGTTCTGACTCTGTGGTCGTTCTGACTCTCTGTGTTCGTTCTGACTCTGTGTTCGTTCTGACTCTGTGTTCGTTCTGACTCTGTGTTCGTTCTGTCTCTCTGTGTTCGTTCTGACTCTCTGTGGTCGTTCTGTCTCTCTGTGGTCGTTCTGACTCTGTGGTCGTTCTGTCTCTGTGTTCGTTCTGTCTCTGTGGTCGTTCTGTCTCTGTGGTCGTTCTGTCTCTGTGGTCGTTCTGTCTCTGTGGTCGTTCTGACTCTGTGGTCGTTCTGTCTCTGTGGTCGTTCTGTCTCTGTGGTCGTTCTGACTCTGTGGTCGTTCTGACTCTGTGTTCGTTCTGTCTCTGTGGTCGTTCTGACTCTGTGGTCGTTCTGACTCTCTGTGGTCGTTCTGACTCTGTGTTCGTTCTGTCTCTGTGGTCGTTCTGTCTCTCTGTGGTCGTTCTGACTCTGTGGTCGTTCTGACTCTCTGTGTTCGTTCTGTCTCTGTGGTCGTTCTGTCTCTGTGGTCGTTCTGTCTCTGTGGTCGTTCTGTCTCTCTGTGGTCGTTCTGACTCTGTGGTCGTTCTGACTCTGTGTTCGTTCTGTCTCTGTGGTCGTTCTGACTCTCTGTGGTCGTTCTGTCTCTGTGGTCGTTCTGACTCTGTGGTCGTTCTGTCTCTGTGGTCGTTCTGACTCTGTGGTCGTTCTGTCTCTGTGGTCGTTCTGACTCTCTGTGTTCGTTCTGTCTCTGTGGTCGTTCTGTCTCTGTGGTCGTTCTGTCTCTGTGGTCGTTCTGTCTCTGTGGTCGTTCTGTCTCTGTGGTCGTTCTGTCTCTGTGGTCGTTCTGTCTCTGTGGTCGTTCTGTCTCTGTGGTCGTTCTGACTCTGTGGTCGTTCGGTCTCTGTGGTCGTTCTGACTCTCTGTGGTCGTTCTGTCTCTGTGGTCGTTCTGACTCTCTGTGGTCGTTCTGTCTCTGTGGTCGTTCTGTCTCTGTGGTCGTTCTGTCTCTGTGGTCGTTCTGACTCTGTGGTCGTTCTGTCTCTGTGGTCGTTCTGTCTCTGTGGTCGTTCTGTCTCTGTGGTCGTTCTGTCTCTGTGTTCGTTCTGACTCTCTGGTCGTTCTGTCTCTGTGGTCGTTCTGTCTCTGTGGTCGTTCTGTCTCTGTGGTCGTTCTGACTCTGTGGTCGTTCTGTCTCTGTGGTCGTTCTGACTCTGTGGTCGTTCTGTCTCTCTGTGGTCGTTCTGACTCTCTGTGGTCGTTCTGTCTCTCTGTGGTCGTTCTGACTCTCTGTGTTCGTTCTGACTCTCTGTGGTCGTTCTGACTCTGTGGTCGTTCTGTCTCTGTGTTCGTTCTGTCTCTGTGGTCGTTCTGTCTCTGTGGTCGTTCTGACTCTCTGTGTTCGTTCTGACTCTCTGTGTTCGTTCTGACTCTGTGTTCGTTCTGTCTCTGTGGTCGTTCTGTCTCTGTGGTCGTTCTGACTCTCTGTGTTCGTTCTGTCTCTGTGTTCGTTCTGTCTCTGTGGTCGTTCTGACTCTGTGGTCGTTCTGACTCTCTGTGTTCGTTCTGTCTCTGTGTTCGTTCTGACTCTGTGTTCGTTCTGACTCTGTGTTCGTTCTGACTCTGTGGTCGTTCTGTCTCTCTGTGGTCGTTCTGTCTCTGTGGTCGTTCTGACTCTCTGTGGTCGTTCTGTCTCTGTGGTCGTTCTGACTCTGTGTTCGTTCTGACTCTGTGTTCGTTCTGTCTCTGTGGTCGTTCTGACTCTGTGGTCGTTCTGTCTCTGTGGTCGTTCTGTCTCTGTGGTCGTTCTGACTCTGTGTTCGTTCTGACTCTGTGGTCGTTCTGACTCTGTGGTCGTTCTGACTCTGTGTTCGTTCTGTCTCTGTGGTCGTTCTGACTCTGTGGTCGTTCTGACTCTGTGTTCGTTCTGACTCTGTGGTCGTTCTGACTCTCTGTGTTCGTTCTGACTCTGTGGTCGTTCTGACTCTGTGGTCGTTCTGACTCTGTGGTCGTTCTGACTCTCTGTGGTCGTTCTGTCTCTGTGGTCGTTCTGACTCTGTGGTCGTTCTGACTCTGTGGTCGTTCTGTCTCTGTGGTCGTTCTGACTCTCTGTGGTCGTTCTGTCTCTCTGTGTTCGTTCTGTCTCTGTGTTCGTTCTGACTCTGTGGTCGTTCTGACTCTGTGTTCGTTCTGACTCTGTGGTCGTTCTGTCTCTGTGGTCGTTCTGACTCTCTGTGGTCGTTCTGTCTCTGTGGTCGTTCTGACTCTCTGTGGTCGTTCTGACTCTGTGGTCGTTCTGTCTCTCTGTGGTCGTTCTGTCTCTCTGTGGTCGTTCTGACTCTCTGTGGTCGTTCTGTCTCTCTGTGGTCGTTCTGACTCTCTGTGGTCGTTCTGACTCTCTGTGGTCGTTCTGACTCTGTGTTCGTTCTGTCTCTCTGTGGTCGTTCTGACTCTGTGGTCGTTCTGACTCTCTGTGTTCGTTCTGTCTCTCTGTGGTCGTTCTGACTCTGTGTTCGTTCTGTCTCTGTGGTCGTTCTGACTCTGTGGTCGTTCTGACTCTGTGTTCGTTCTGTCTCTCTGTGGTCGTTCTGACTCTGTGGTCGTTCTGACTCTCTGTGTTCGTTCTGTCTCTCTGTGGTCGTTCTGACTCTGTGTTCGTTCTGTCTCTGTGGTCGTTCTGACTCTGTGTTCGTTCTGACTCTGTGTTCGTTCTGTCTCTGTGGTCGTTCTGACTCTGTGGTCGTTCTGTCTCTGTGTTCGTTCTGACTCTGTGGTCGTTCTGACTCTGTGGTCGTTCTGACTCTGTGTTCGTTCTGTCTCTGTGGTCGTTCTGACTCTGTGGTCGTTCTGACTCTCTGTGTTCGTTCTGACTCTGTGGTCGTTCTGACTCTGTGTTCGTTCTGTCTCTGTGGTCGTTCTGACTCTGTGGTCGTTCTGACTCTCTGTGTTCGTTCTGACTCTGTGGTCGTTCTGTCTCTCTGTGTTCGTTCTGACTCTGTGGTCGTTCTGTCTCTGTGGTCGTTCTGACTCTCTGTGGTCGTTCTGTCTCTGTGGTCGTTCTGTCTCTCTGTGTTCGTTCTGTCTCTGTGGTCGTTCTGACTCTCTGTGTTCGTTCTGTCTCTCTGTGGTCGTTCTGTCTCTGTGGTCGTTCTGACTCTCTGTGTTCGTTCTGTCTCTCTGTGGTCGTTCTGTCTCTGTGGTCGTTCTGACTCTCTGTGTTCGTTCTGTCTCTGTGGTCGTTCTGTCTCTGTGTTCGTTCTGTCTCTCTGTGGTCGTTCTGTCTCTCTGTGTTCGTTCTGTCTCTGTGTTCGTTCTGACTCTGTGGTCGTTCTGACTCTGTGTTCGTTCTGACTCTGTGGTCGTTCTGACTCTGTGGTCGTTCTGTCTCTCTGTGGTCGTTCTGTCTCTCTGTGGTCGTTCTGACTCTCTGTGGTCGTTCTGTCTCTCTGTGGTCGTTCTGACTCTGTGGTCGTTCTGTCTCTGTGTTCGTTCTGACTCTCTGTGGTCGTTCTGTCTCTCTGTGGTCGTTCTGTCTCTCTGTGGTCGTTCTGTCTCTGTGGTCGTTCTGACTCTGTGGTCGTTCTGACTCTCTGTGTTCGTTCTGTCTCTGTGGTCGTTCTGTCTCTGTGGTCGTTCTGTCTCTCTGTGGTCGTTCTGACTCTCTGTGTTCGTTCTGTCTCTGTGGTCGTTCTGTCTCTGTGGTCGTTCTGACTCTCTGTGTTCGTTCTGTCTCTGTGGTCGTTCTGTCTCTCTGTGGTCGTTCTGTCTCTCTGTGGTCGTTCTGACTCTCTGTGTTCGTTCTGTCTCTGTGGTCGTTCTGTCTCTGTGGTCGTTCTGACTCTCTGTGTTCGTTCTGTCTCTCTGTGGTCGTTCTGACTCTGTGGTCGTTCTGTCTCTGTGGTCGTTCTGACTCTGTGGTCGTTCTGTCTCTGTGGTCGTTCTGTCTCTCTGTGGTCGTTCTGACTCTGTGGTCGTTCTGTCTCTGTGGTCGTTCTGACTCTGTGGTCGTTCTGACTCTGTGTTCGTTCTGTCTCTGTGGTCGTTCTGTCTCTGTGGTCGTTCTGTCTCTGTGGTCGTTCTGACTCTGTGGTCGTTCTGACTCTCTGTGTTCGTTCTGTCTCTGTGGTCGTTCTGTCTCTGTGGTCGTTCTGTCTCTGTGGTCGTTCTGACTCTGTGTTCGTTCTGTCTCTGTGGTCGTTCTGTCTCTGTGGTCGTTCTGTCTCTGTGGTCGTTCTGTCTCTCTGTGTTCGTTCTGTCTCTGTGTTCGTTCTGTCTCTGTGGTCGTTCTGACTCTGTGGTCGTTCTGACTCTGTGGTCGTTCTGACTCTGTGTTCGTTCTGTCTCTCTGTGTTCGTTCTGTCTCTGTGGTCGTTCTGTCTCTGTGGTCGTTCTGACTCTGTGGTCGTTCTGACTCTGTGGTCGTTCTGACTCTCTGTGGTCGTTCTGTCTCTGTGGTCGTTCTGACTCTCTGTGGTCGTTCTGTCTCTCTGTGGTCGTTCTGTCTCTGTGTTCGTTCTGTCTCTCTGTGGTCGTTCTGACTCTCTGTGGTCGTTCTGTCTCTGTGGTCGTTCTGTCTCTCTGTGTTCGTTCTGTCTCTGTGGTCGTTCTGTCTCTCTGTGTTCGTTCTGTCTCTGTGGTCGTTCTGTCTCTGTGGTCGTTCTGTCTCTCTGTGGTCGTTCTGTCTCTCTGTGGTCGTTCTGTCTCTCTGTGGTCGTTCTGTCTCTCTGTGGTCGTTCTGTCTCTCTGTGGTCGTTCTGTCTCTCTGTGGTCGTTCTGTCTCTCTGTGTTCGTTCTGTCTCTCTGTGGTCGTTCTGACTCTGTGGTCGTTCTGACTCTGTGGTCGTTCTGTCTCTCTGTGGTCGTTCTGTCTCTCTGTGGTCGTTCTGTCTCTCTGTGGTCGTTCTGTCTCTGTGTTCGTTCTGACTCTCTGTGTTCGTTCTGTCTCTGTGTTCGTTCTGACTCTGTGGTCGTTCTGACTCTGTGTTCGTTCTGTCTCTGTGGTCGTTCTGACTCTGTGGTCGTTCTGACTCTGTGGTCGTTCTGACTCTGTGGTCGTTCTGACTCTGTGGTCGTTCTGTCTCTGTGGTCGTTCTGTCTCTGTGGTCGTTCTGACTCTGTGGTCGTTCTGACTCTGTGTTCGTTCTGTCTCTGTGGTCGTTCTGACTCTGTGTTCGTTCTGTCTCTCTGTGGTCGTTCTGTCTCTCTGTGTTCGTTCTGTCTCTGTGTTCGTTCTGACTCTGTGGTCGTTCTGACTCTGTGTTCGTTCTGACTCTGTGGTCGTTCTGACTCTGTGGTCGTTCTGTCTCTCTGTGGTCGTTCTGTCTCTCTGTGGTCGTTCTGACTCTCTGTGGTCGTTCTGTCTCTCTGTGGTCGTTCTGACTCTGTGGTCGTTCTGTCTCTGTGTTCGTTCTGACTCTCTGTGGTCGTTCTGTCTCTCTGTGGTCGTTCTGTCTCTCTGTGGTCGTTCTGTCTCTGTGGTCGTTCTGACTCTGTGGTCGTTCTGACTCTCTGTGGTCGTTCTGTCTCTCTGTGGTCGTTCTGTCTCTCTGTGGTCGTTCTGACTCTCTGTGTTCGTTCTGTCTCTGTGGTCGTTCTGTCTCTGTGGTCGTTCTGACTCTCTGTGTTCGTTCTGTCTCTCTGTGGTCGTTCTGTCTCTGTGGTCGTTCTGACTCTCTGTGTTCGTTCTGTCTCTCTGTGGTCGTTCTGTCTCTGTGGTCGTTCTGACTCTCTGTGTTCGTTCTGTCTCTCTGTGTTCGTTCTGTCTCTGTGGTCGTTCTGACTCTCTGTGTTCGTTCTGTCTCTGTGGTCGTTCTGTCTCTGTGTTCGTTCTGTCTCTGTGGTCGTTCTGTCTCTCTGTGTTCGTTCTGTCTCTGTGTTCGTTCTGTCTCTGTGGTCGTTCTGACTCTGTGGTCGTTCTGACTCTGTGGTCGTTCTGACTCTGTGTTCGTTCTGTCTCTCTGTGTTCGTTCTGTCTCTGTGGTCGTTCTGTCTCTGTGGTCGTTCTGACTCTGTGGTCGTTCTGACTCTGTGGTCGTTCTGACTCTGTGGTCGTTCTGACTCTGTGGTCGTTCTGACTCTGTGGTCGTTCTGACTCTGTGGTCGTTCTGACTCTCTGTGGTCGTTCTGTCTCTGTGGTCGTTCTGTCTCTGTGGTCGTTCTGTCTCTGTGGTCGTTCTGACTCTCTGTGGTCGTTCTGTCTCTGTGGTCGTTCTGTCTCTCTGTGTTCGTTCTGTCTCTGTGGTCGTTCTGTCTCTCTGTGTTCGTTCTGTCTCTCTGTGGTCGTTCTGTCTCTCTGTGGTCGTTCTGTCTCTCTGTGGTCGTTCTGTCTCTCTGTGGTCGTTCTGTCTCTCTGTGGTCGTTCTGACTCTGTGGTCGTTCTGACTCTGTGGTCGTTCTGTCTCTCTGTGGTCGTTCTGTCTCTCTGTGGTCGTTCTGTCTCTGTGGTCGTTCTGACTCTCTGTGTTCGTTCTGTCTCTGTGTTCGTTCTGACTCTGTGGTCGTTCTGACTCTGTGGTCGTTCTGACTCTGTGGTCGTTCTGACTCTGTGGTCGTTCTGACTCTGTGGTCGTTCTGACTCTCTGTGGTCGTTCTGTCTCTGTGGTCGTTCTGTCTCTGTGGTCGTTCTGTCTCTGTGGTCGTTCTGACTCTGTGGTCGTTCTGACTCTGTGGTCGTTCTGACTCTGTGGTCGTTCTGTCTCTGTGGTCGTTCTGTCTCTGTGGTCGTTCTGACTCTGTGGTCGTTCTGACTCTGTGTTCGTTCTGTCTCTGTGGTCGTTCTGACTCTGTGGTCGTTCTGACTCTCTGTGGTCGTTCTGACTCTGTGGTCGTTCTGTCTCTGTGTTCGTTCTGACTCTGTGGTCGTTCTGTCTCTCTGTGGTCGTTCTGACTCTCTGTGGTCGTTCTGTCTCTGTGGTCGTTCTGACTCTGTGGTCGTTCTGTCTCTCTGTGGTCGTTCTGACTCTCTGTGGTCGTTCTGACTCTGTGGTCGTTCTGACTCTCTGTGGTCGTTCTGACTCTCTGTGGTCGTTCTGACTCTGTGGTCGTTCTGACTCTGTGTTCGTTCTGTCTCTCTGTGGTCGTTCTGACTCTGTGGTCGTTCTGACTCTCTGTGGTCGTTCTGACTCTCTGTGGTCGTTCTGACTCTGTGGTCGTTCTGACTCTCTGTGGTCGTTCTGTCTCTCTGTGGTCGTTCTGACTCTGTGGTCGTTCTGTCTCTGTGGTCGTTCTGACTCTCTGTGGTCGTTCTGTCTCTCTGTGGTCGTTCTGACTCTGTGGTCGTTCTGTCTCTCTGTGGTCGTTCTGACTCTCTGTGGTCGTTCTGTCTCTCTGTGGTCGTTCTGTCTCTCTGTGGTCGTTCTGACTCTGTGGTCGTTCTGACTCTGTGGTCGTTCTGTCTCTGTGGTCGTTCTGACTCTGTGGTCGTTCTGTCTCTGTGTTCGTTCTGTCTCTGTGGTCGTTCTGTCTCTCTGTGGTCGTTCTGACTCTCTGTGTTCGTTCTGTCTCTGTGGTCGTTCTGACTCTGTGGTCGTTCTGACTCTCTGTGGTCGTTCTGTCTCTGTGGTCGTTCTGACTCTGTGGTCGTTCTGACTCTGTGTTCGTTCTGACTCTCTGTGTTCGTTCTGTCTCTCTGTGGTCGTTCTGACTCTGTGGTCGTTCTGTCTCTCTGTGGTCGTTCTGACTCTCTGTGGTCGTTCTGTCTCTCTGTGGTCGTTCTGTCTCTGTGTTCGTTCTGACTCTCTGTGGTCGTTCTGTCTCTCTGTGGTCGTTCTGACTCTGTGGTCGTTCTGTCTCTGTGGTCGTTCTGTCTCTGTGGTCGTTCTGTCTCTGTGGTCGTTCTGACTCTCTGTGGTCGTTCTGTCTCTCTGTGGTCGTTCTGACTCTCTGTGGTCGTTCTGACTCTGTGTTCGTTCTGACTCTCTGTGGTCGTTCTGACTCTGTGGTCGTTCTGTCTCTCTGTGGTCGTTCTGTCTCTCTGTGGTCGTTCTGACTCTGTGGTCGTTCGGTCTCTGTGGTCGTTCTGACTCTCTGTGGTCGTTCTGTCTCTCTGTGGTCGTTCTGACTCTCTGTGGTCGTTCTGACTCTGTGTTCGTTCTGACTCTCTGTGGTCGTTCTGACTCTGTGGTCGTTCTGTCTCTCTGTGGTCGTTCTGACTCTGTGGTCGTTCTGACTCTCTGTGGTCGTTCTGTCTCTCTGTGGTCGTTCTGACTCTCTGTGGTCGTTCTGACTCTGTGTTCGTTCTGACTCTCTGTGGTCGTTCTGACTCTGTGGTCGTTCTGTCTCTGTGGTCGTTCTGACTCTGTGGTCGTTCTGTCTCTGTGGTCGTTCTGTCTCTGTGGTCGTTCTGACTCTGTGGTCGTTCTGACTCTGTGGTCGTTCTGTCTCTGTGGTCGTTCTGACTCTGTGGTCGTTCTGACTCTGTGGTCGTTCTGACTCTGTGGTCGTTCTGACTCTCTGTGGTCGTTCTGTCTCTGTGTTCGTTCTGTCTCTGTGGTCGTTCTGTCTCTGTGGTCGTTCTGACTCTGTGTTCGTTCTGACTCTGTGTTCGTTCTGACTCTGTGGTCGTTCTGACTCTCTGTGGTCGTTCTGTCTCTCTGTGGTCGTTCTGACTCTCTGTGGTCGTTCTGTCTCTGTGGTCGTTCTGTCTCTGTGGTCGTTCTGTCTCTGTGGTCGTTCTGTCTCTCTGTGGTCGTTCTGACTCTCTGTGGTCGTTCTGACTCTGTGTTCGTTCTGACTCTCTGTGGTCGTTCTGACTCTGTGGTCGTTCTGTCTCTGTGGTCGTTCTGACTCTGTGGTCGTTCTGTCTCTGTGGTCGTTCTGTCTCTGTGGTCGTTCTGACTCTGTGGTCGTTCTGACTCTGTGGTCGTTCTGTCTCTGTGGTCGTTCTGACTCTGTGGTCGTTCTGACTCTGTGGTCGTTCTGACTCTGTGGTCGTTCTGACTCTCTGTGGTCGTTCTGTCTCTGTGTTCGTTCTGTCTCTGTGGTCGTTCTGTCTCTGTGGTCGTTCTGACTCTGTGTTCGTTCTGACTCTGTGTTCGTTCTGACTCTGTGGTCGTTCTGACTCTCTGTGGTCGTTCTGTCTCTCTGTGGTCGTTCTGACTCTCTGTGGTCGTTCTGTCTCTGTGGTCGTTCTGTCTCTGTGGTCGTTCTGTCTCTGTGGTCGTTCTGACTCTGTGTTCGTTCTGACTCTGTGTTCGTTCTGACTCTCTGTGGTCGTTCTGACTCTGTGGTCGTTCTGTCTCTGTGGTCGTTCTGACTCTGTGGTCGTTCTGACTCTGTGGTCGTTCTGTCTCTGTGGTCGTTCTGTCTCTGTGGTCGTTCTGTCTCTGTGGTCGTTCTGACTCTGTGGTCGTTCTGACTCTGTGGTCGTTCTGTCTCTCTGTGGTCGTTCTGACTCTGTGGTCGTTCTGACTCTGTGGTCGTTCTGACTCTGTGGTCGTTCTGACTCTCTGTTATCGTCTTACACTGTAGGACTGTCTGGTGCTCATCAGAGCTGTGAGAGGAGTTTAAATACCTACCTGCAATCTGCACTGTAAAGATGTCTCCAAACTTCTTCTTATGTTCTTCAAGAAATTTATATGAATTTCTTCCGAACTCCAGAGCCTTTCCAACGACGGGGATCCAGCCTGTGATCAGAGGAGGTTCACCGTCTCTTCTGCCAACGAGACAAACGTTTGAATCATTCACAATAATCTGTTCTTCTTTCTGTTTCAGCAGCTGTTTTGAACGTGTGACTTTCTGGGCTCAGATGTGACTTATTCTGACTTTAGGTTTTCAACTTCTTTTACTCATTTAACTGGACTCAGGTGTGTGTGTGTGTGTGTGTGTGTGTGTGTTGCCTGTACTACAACAACAACAACAATAATAAATACATGTGCCTCTGATCCCGTCCTGACCCTGGTTGGTCCGTGACCGCTCACGGGTCCAGGGTCCCATCCGACGAAGCGAGGTGACTGTCTCACCACGGTGAGTTCAGGAGTAACTTTGTGACGTCAGGGAAACTTCCCGGTCAACTGGTTCTACGAAGGTGGATAGGTTTGACCCGAGGCCTGTTACCATGGTAATTTATTCTCCATCTTATGGCTTTTCATACGATCAGGATTTGCAGTATAAAAAAGGTCCAGTCTATTTTTAATATGCAAAGCAGCAGGCCAACACACACAACATATTTTCTAAAGGATTCATGATAAAGATTTGTGCTGTTGACTTCTGCTCACATATCCCCATTAAAGCCCCTATAGGAGAACATGAGGAGGATTAAGAATCTGAAATTATTTCATAGCATCAATGTTCAGGTATTTGATCAGATCCTATTTAAATGGACATGATAACTTTGTTATATTCTCTGTATTTTAATATTCAGGACAAAGACACATGAGGTGGTGGATTTTGTTTTGTTGAAATGGAAACTGAACTGTTCATAAGACTTGTGAACTACATCAAACGATTTGAAATAAACCAGCTCATCAAAACACCTGATCTGATATCAGCATATTACCACCAGGATCACAAGTGACTGACCCTCGACCTCCATCACCAGCTTCATCTATTATTTGCTCCGACCGACGGATCTGTGAACAGCAGGTTTTTCTCCTCCAGTTCAGAGGATTTCTGCTTCTCCAACACATCACAAGGTTTTTATAAATGTAGACACTTATCACAAGTACTCAGAACTAATGATGAAACTATTATAGATGTTTTTCTCAGCTGCTTAAACTTTTTTGTACTCTGTCCAATATGACTCACAAAATATTACACACGTGCAGCAAAACTATTTCCCTCAAACATCACAACTTGTGATCAGATGAACCGATCGTTACAGTGATCAATAAGAAACAGCGTCAACATGAACCAGTGGACGAGAAGCTCACTGTCATGTGTGTTGTTTGTGACAGTCTGAGACAGGAAGTCAAGCAGCTCGTCACAACATGAACAGTTTCTTTATGACATGTGGACTCAACACGTGGACTTGGAATGTGGTTCAGTTTCTGCTCTGCGTCACCGGCTTGTGACCTTTGGTTCTTCCAACTTTGCTTTAGCTTTTTGAAACATGGAGCAACACAGAGGTGGAACCTCCTGAATGGACATTTGATGTGAAGTCAAACAGCTGGAACAGATGTTTTCCTTTTGTTTAGCTCAGTTACACCAATAGAGTTTAAATATTTGAGATATGAAGTAAAAACGCAGCAGCATCCTACTCGTTCAGCCTCAGAGCTAGGGATGCACCCATACCACTTTTTTTCAGACCAAGTACAAGTAAAAGTACAAGTACACACATTAAGCTACTTGCCCATACCGGGTACCGACATGAATTCTTGCCGCTGCTTGAAAAGAAGAAATAGACCTTTGGAATTTGTGCAGTCACGCCTTTAATGTGCTGATAGTATGAACGCATCTCCTCAGATCTTCATCATGTCAGTGACTTTACGTGTCCTCATATCTCAATCATATTACATATTCATTAAGATTCTAGAGTCAATAACATTTTTCATAATTCATAATTCATAACCACCTCCGTGGAACCGTTTTCGCTCTGAGTCATATGGAGAGAAAACCGTCTCATAAAGATCCAGTTTGCGGAACTTGATGAGACGGTTTCTCCACAGGTCGAGAGGCGAAGGTTCGAGTCCTCGAGGATTGATCTCAACACCGCGTCGCAGCGCATGAACCTCAGGGACCGGACCGGACCGGACCGGACCGGGACATGGACCGGACCGGGACCGGACCGGGACCTGGACCGGGACCGGGACCTGGACCTGGACCGGGACCGGGACCTGGACCTGGACCGGGACCGGGACCTGGACCGGGACTCACTGACCTGTTCCTGCGGCGCAGCAGCAGCCCGAGGCCGAGCAGCAGCAGCAGCCCGAGGCCGAGCAGCAGCAGCGGGGACATGATGGTTCCGTCTGTCCGGGACCAACCGAGCAGCTCAGACAACACGTCTCACTCGGGCTGACTGCTTCCGGTAGCGACCTTCACAATAAAGCTCCCGCTGCTGCGGGGACGGACCCTTCAGACTCGTTCCCACGTGGTTCTGTTCCATGTCGTGTGCGCGTGACGTCACAGGTAGAACGTCGAGTTATCGTGTTTCACAAGCTACTGTGATGACGTAATCAGAATAATAATAATAATAATATAATATCATCATCCCAGGGCGGGATGTATATCTAAAATTGTCTTTGTCTAAAATAAGTCACAGAATTTATTGTGATATTTAAAAAAGACTCGACAGGAGAAAGTTCATTTGTCGTATTATATTTAGGTGTTTTTCTCTCCCGACCATGACAATGACATGCACATGGCCAATTATGCAAATTAGGTGAAGCCGTCATTAATGTAATCAATACATCATTAATATTTTATTATTATATATTGCACATCTTAGATGCTGTACAAATGATGTGTGTGTGTTGGGGGGGGGGGGGGGGGGGTGTCAAAATTTTGATCCTACATTGTCAGGGCCGGCGCTGATTACACAATGTTATGTTTCACAAGCTACTGTGATGAGAGCAAATGAAGTAATGATATTAATATAATCAAAATAAAACCACAGACTGTCAGAATAAAACAACAGACAATAAAACAACAGACTGTCAGAATAAAACCACAGCCAATTAAACCACAGACTGTCAAAATAAAACCACAGGCTGTCAAAATAAAACCACAGACTGTCAGAATAAAACCACAGACTGTCAGAATAAAACCACAAGCTGTCAAAATAAAACCACAGACTGTCAGAATAAAACCACAGGCTGTCAAAATAAAACCACAGACTGTCAGGATAAAACGACAGAATAAAACCACAGACTGTCAAAATAAAACCACAGACTGTCAGAATAAAACAACAGACAGAATAAAACAACAGACTGTCAGAATAAAACCACAGGCTGTCAAAATAAAACCACAGACTGTCAGAATAAAATAAAATGACAGAATAAAACCACAGACTGTCAAAATAAAACCACAGACTGTCAGAATAAAACAGACTGTCAAAATAAAACAACAGACAGAATAAAACAACAGACTGTCAGAATAAAACCACAGGCTGTCAAAATAAAACCACAGACTGTCAGAATAAAATGACAGAATAAAACCACAGACTGTCAAAATAAAACCACAGACTGTCAGAATAAAACAACAGACAGAATAAAACAACAGACTGTCAAAATAAAACCACAGACTGTCAGAATAAAACAGACTGTCAAAATAAAACAGCAGACAGAATAAAACAACAGACTGTCAGAATAAAACCACAGACTGTCAGAATAAAACAACAGACTGTCAAAATAAAACCACAGACTGTCCGGATAAAACAACTGACAGAATAAAACAGACTGTCAAAATAAAACCACAGACTGTCAGAATAAAACAACAGACCGAATAAAACAGACTGTCAAAATAAAACAACAGACAGAATAAAACAGACTGTCAAAATAAAACAACAGTCAGAATAAAACAACAGACTGTCAAAATAAAACCACAGACTGTCAGAATAAAACAACAGACAGAATAAAACAACAGACTGTCAAAATAAAACCACAGACTGTCAGAATAAAACAGACTGTCAAAATAAAACAACAGACTGTCAGAATAAAACCACAGGCTGTCAAAATAAAACCACAGACTGTCAGAATAAAACGACAGACCGAATAAAACAGACTGTCAAAATAAAACAACAGACAGAATAAAACAGACTGTCAAAATAAAACAACAGTCAGAATAAAACAACAGACTGTCAAAATAAAACCACAGACTGTCAGAATAAAACAACAGACAGAATAAAACAACAGACTGTCAAAATAAAACCACAGACTGTCAGAATAAAACAGACTGTCAAAATAAAACAATAGACTGTCAGAATAAAACCACAGGCTGTCAAAATAAAACCACAGACTGTCAGAATAAAACGACAGAATAAAACCACAGACTGTCAAAATAAAACCACAGACTGTCAGAATAAAACAACAGACAGAATAAAACAACAGACTGTCAAAATAAAACCACAGACTGTCAGAATAAAACAGACTGTCAAAATAAAACAACAGACAGAATGAAACAACAGACTGTCAGAATAAAACCACAGACTGTCAGAATAAAACAACAGACTGTCAAAATAAAACCACAGACTGTCAGGATAAAACAACTGACAGAATAAAACAGGCTGTCAAAATAAAACCACAGACTGTCAGAATAAAACAACAGACAGAATAAAACAGACTGTCAAAATAAAACAACAGACAGAATAAAACAGACTGTCAAAATAAAACAACAGACAGAATAAAACAACAGACTGTTAGAATGAAACCACAGACTGTCAGAATAAAACAACAGACAGAATAAAACAGACTGTCAAAATAAAACAACAGACAGAATAAAACAGACTGTCAAAATAAAACAACAGACAGAATAAAACAACAGACTGTTAGAATGAAACCACAGACTGTCAGAATAAAACAACAGACAATAAAACAGACTGTAAAAATAAAACCCCAGACTGTCAGAATAAAAAACAGACAGAAAAAAGCACAGACTGTCAGAATAAAACAACAGACTATCAAAATAAAACAACAGACAGAATAAAACCACAGACTCTCAGAATAAAACAACAGACAGAATGAAACCACAGACTGTCAGAATAAAACAACAGACAGAATAAAACCACAGACTGTCAGAATAAAACAACAGACAGAATAAAACAACAGACTGTCAAAATAAAACCACAGACTGTCAGAATAAAACAACAGTCAGAATAAAACCACAGACTGTCAGAATAAAACAACAGACAGAATAAAACAACAGACTGTCAAAATAAAACCACAGACAGTCAAAATAAAACAGACTTTCAAAATAAAACAACAGACAGAATAAAACAACAGACTGTCAAAATAAAACCACAGACTGTCAGAATAAAACAACAGTCGGAATAAAACAACAGACAGAATAAAACAACAGACAGAATAAAACAACAGTCAGAATAAAACCACAGACTGTCAGAATAAAACAACAGACAGAATAAAACAACAGACTGTCAAAATAAAACCACAGACTGTCAGAATAAAACAACAGACAGAATAAAACAGACTGTCAAAATAAAACAACAGACAGAATAAAACAGACTGTCAGAATAAAACAACAGACAGAATGAAACCACAGACTGTCAGAATAAAACAACAGACAGAATAAAACCACAGACTGTCAGAATAAAACAACAGACAGAATGAAACAACAGACTGTCAAAATAAAACCACAGACAGTCAAAATAAAACAACAGACAGAAAAAAAACACAGACTGTCAGAATAAAACAACAGACAGAATAAAACAGACTGTCAAAATAAAACAACAGACAGAATAAAACCACAGACTGTCAGAATAAAACCACAGGCTGTCAAAATAAAACCACAGACTGTCAGAATAAAATAACAGACTGTCAAAATAAAACAACAGACAATAATACCACAGGCTGTCAAAATAAAACCACAGATTGTCAGAATAAAACAACAGACTGTCAAAATAAAACCAAAGACTGTCAAAATAAAACAACAGACAGAATAAAATAACAGAATGTCAAAATAAAACCAAAGACTGTCAAAATAAAACAACAGACAGAATAAAACCGCAGACTGTCAGAATGAAACCACAGACTGTCAGAATAAAACAACAGTCAGAATAAAACCACAGACTGTCAGAATAAAACAACAGACAGAATAAAACAACAGACTGTCAAAATAAAACCACAGACTGTCAGAATAAAACAACAGACAGAATAAAACAGACTGTCAAAATAAAACAACAGACAGAATAAAACAGACTGTCAAAATAAAACAACTGACAGAATAAAACAACAGACTGTTAGAATAAAACCACAGACTGTCAGAATAAAACAACAGACAATAAAACAACAGACTGTCAAAATAAAACCACAGACTGTCAGAATAAAACAACAGACAGAATAAAACCAGACTCTCAAAATAAAACAACAGACAGAATAAAACCACAGACTGTCAGAATAAAACAACAGACAGAATAAAACCACAGACTGTCAGAATAAAACAACAGACAGAATAAAACAACAGACTGTCAAAATAAAACCACAGTCAAAATAAAACAACAGACAGAATAAAACAACAGACTGTCAGAATAAAACCACAGACTGTCAAAATAAAACAACAGACAATAAAACCACAGGCTGTCAAAATAAAACCACAGACTGTCAGAATAAAACAACAGACAGAATACAATAACAGACTGTCAAAATAAAACACCAGACTGTCAAAATAAAACCACAGACAGAATAAATGATGTGACACTACAGATGTTTTATTGCTGTGTTTTGCTTCCAGATGTTTAACATCCAGATGTTTTAACGTGTGAAGGTTAATGTGACCTCGAGAATCCTGCAGGAGTCACTGCTGCCGCTGTTCCTCTCTCTGCCTGCAGGAGGCGACGTCCACATGTTAACAGCTGGTGCAGTTTCATGGCTTTAGAAGGTTAAAGGGAGAAACTGTGTTGGTGTTAAAACAAAGTTATTATTTAATATTTATTATTATTTATTACCGGTGGAGGAAAAACACCTCAATCAAGTCTTTTTTTTGACAGTCTGCAGCCACAGCATCTTCCTCCTCCTCCTCTTCGACGCTGAACTTCCTGAGCTCGTTTTTCATGCAACATGTTTTTAATTGAGTCAGTTGTTATTAATCTGGTTAATCTATAGAATTAAAATAAAACCACCACAGATCATTTCATCAGCTGAGTTCACGCTTCATCATCTACACATTAATGTTAATAAAGTTTTCTGTCCAACAGCTGAGAGTCGGTGTGAAGAGAAGCAGCAGCTGGGTTGACTCGGTGACACCTGGTGGTGGAGTTGTGTGTTGCAGTCGACTGAAGGGACGGTGGCCCTCAGGTGTTTGGTTTGTCCACTCTGGGCTCCTGTAGAAACTCTATACACTGGAACTATCTGCAGAAGTTTCACAATAAAAGCCTGGCAGGACGTTTCAGCTCCATTATCGCTGTTCACTAATATAAACATACATTAATATATATAATCATAATAATAATAATGCACCTGCCACAGTCGTCATGTGAATCCTGAGACTGTCTGACTCTGACTCACAGAGACGATGTCACACAAATCATTTATTATCAGGTTCACAATAAAACCTGATCATATATTAAACCGTGATGTCACAGTGTGCCCCAGCTGAGGAACACTGTAACATCACTGGTGGGCGTGGCTACAGGTGCTGTAAAGTATACGGCTTTAAGGTCTGAATCTTAAAGGTCATGCACACAGGAAGCTAAAGGGTTGTGCTGTTGGACTCCTCCGTCAGACCTCGTCCTCCAACATCGTCTTCAGAAGTCGCCCACGTCAAAGGCCCTTGTCAGCAGGTCCAGGTCCCCGACGCTGGCGGCCTGGAACAGCTCGGGTCGGTCCATCAGCGAGATGGCGATACGCAGCGCGGCCCAGATGCTGGCCGACATCTGCTGGTGGCTGCAGCGCTGACTCCGCCTCTGCTGGTTCAGAGCTGTCAGGAAGTTATTGACCGCCTCCCTGCATGACCAGGACAAGGACCAGGGCCAGGACAGGACAGGACAGGACAGGACAGGACAGGACAGGACCAGGGACAGGACAGAACAGGACCAGGACCAGGACAGGACAGGACAGGACAGGACAGGACAGGACCAGGGACAGGACAGAACAGGACCAGGACCAGGACAGGACAGGACAGGACAGGACAGAACAGGACCAGGGACAGGACAGGACAGGACAGAACAGAACAGGACCAGGACCAGGACAGGATAGAACAGGACCAGGACCAGGACAGGACAGGACAGAACAGGACCAGGGACAGGACAGGACAGAACAGGACCAGGACAGGACAGGACAGGACAGAACAGGACCAGGGACAGGACAGGACAGGACAGGACAGGACAGAACAGAACAGGACCAGGACCAGGACAGGATAGAACAGGACCAGGGACAGGACAGGACAGATGAATAAATAAATATTTTTCAGTATCAGTCATTAATGATCATTACTGATTAGTTACGTCATTGATCAGCAGCTGTTTGGATTACTAATCAATAGCTGAAGTGGTCACATGTTACCTGTGAGCTCCCAGGTTGATGCAGCTGATCCCCAGGTTGTACCGAGACCGGATGAACCCGGGCTGCAGCCCCAGAGCTCGGGTGTACGCCTCCACCGCCTCCTCGCTGCGGCTGCCGTTCGCCAGCGTTGCTCCCAGACGGTTCCACAGCAGGTAGTCCTGAGGGGGCGGGCACAGACATGACATCATCCGACGCCGGGCAGGAGACGGTCAACACACAGCTGAGTGTGTGTGTCTGTGTGTGTGTGTGTGTGTTACCTTGGGTCTGACCGACAGTGCTGCAGTAAAAGCCTCCACAGCTCTGTTGAAGTCTGAGCTCAGGTTGAAGAGAACTCCGAGTCCGGTCTGCAGGTCTGGATCCACTGAGTCCAGATTCAACAGAACCGCATCCTGGAAGAGGAGCAGCACGTCCTGCAGCTCCGACCTACACACACACACACACACACACAGTTAGAACCGTCCAATCGGAAAGCTCCACACTCACTGGTTAAATGTCACAGTATTGGTTGGACTCGTCTCCATAGTGACAACCAGTGAGGCTCATGGGTAATGAAGTTGTCAAACGAAGCGGTGACATGAACCTGGCCGGCGTGAAGGTGTGGGGGCCCCTGCGAGGCGTGGCCGGTGAACCCTGTAGCGGGCTCCGGTGGTCCAGGACCAGGTGTTTGTACCGCGGGTTGTGAACGATCCAGCGGCGCAGGGCGTCGCAGGCCTCCCGCTGCAGGCCGCTGTTGGTGAAGCTGACGGCGAGCGCCATGAGAGCCGGCAGGTTGTTGGGGCGGAGCTCCAGACACCTGCAGCCGGGGACACGGGTTCGTTCGCTCTTCACTTTTCACAGTCAGAATAAAAAACATGATCATTTTGACTTTGTGAGGATGACGTGTCCGGTGTCACGGCAGCGTCTCACCTCTGCAGCGACGCAATGGCGGCCTGTTCATTCTCGTTCTCAGCCTGAGTCATTCCCAGAAGCTGCCAGGCCTGAAAACACACGAAGAAGAGTCGGCCCAACGTCTCGTCCTCTAACTCTGTCATTCCTGAGAAGGTTCTGCTCAGGAACCTCCTTTAGATCCCATATAGAGCGCCTGGGGCCATTTTATTGGCTGACGAAGGCCTATCACAGATGTTTCTGTATCTGCTCACATGTTGATATGAAAACTTAAAATAATGCAGGTGAAGACGTTTGTGGTCATTAAGAAATTCTGATATTAAATTAAATAATGTCAAACAATGAGAAAAGATGTTCTGAACAAACAGTTATGGTTTGATCACTCCGAGGATCAGGTGGTCTGAGGTCACCTCCGAGTCCTGCGGGTCCTGTAGGATGGCGGCCTCCAGCAGCAGGACGGCGGCGTTCAGGTCTCCGTCCCGAGCTTTCTCCTGACCCTGGGCGAAGACGTTGGGCCGCTCGCTGTACGGGTTGTTGGTGTTGAAGAAGTAACTCTGGACAAAACAAACCCACAGACATCTGGTCACGAGTTCCATCTACAGGCTTTAAACAATTCAATCATTCACAATTATTTTACATTATCAATCAATCTGCCAATCATTTTCTCATTTCATTGTTTGGTTTATAAAATATTAGTGACAATATTTGACATTATGAGTCTGAACCACTTTGATTGTCTTGTGTTGTTGGATCAGAAGAGAAAAAAACCAAGCAACTGGAACAACTGTCAGTCAAGCTCAAAACTGTGATCTGTGATCTGTGATCTACAATCTGTGATCTACGATCTGTGATCTACAATCTGTGATCTGTGATCTGTGATCAGTGATCTACGATCTGTGATCTGTGATCTGTGATCTACGATCTGTGATCTGTGATCTGTGATCTACGATCTGTGATCTGTGATCTGTGATCTACGATCTGTGATCTACAATCTGTGATCTGTGATCTATGATCTGTGATCTGGGATCTGTGATCTGTGATATACGATCTGTGATCTACAATCTGTGATCTGTGATCTGTGATCTACAATCTGTGATCTACGATCTGTGATCTACAATCTGTGATCTGTGATCTGTGATCTACGATCTGTGATCTGTGATATGTGATCTGTGATCTGTGATCTACGATCTGTGATCTACAATCTGTGATCTGTGATCTGTGATCTACGATCTGTGATCTGTGATCTGTGATCTGTGATCTGTGATCTACGATCTGTGATCTAAGATCTGTGATCTACAATCTGTGATCTGTGATCTGTGATCTACGATCTGTGATCTACAATCTGTGATCTGTGATCTACGATCTGTGATCTGGGATCTGTGATCTGTGATCTACGATCTGTGATCTACAATCTGTGATCTGTGATCTGTGATCTGTGATCTACGATCTGTGATCTGTGATCTGTGATCTGTGATCTACGATCTGTGATCTACAATCTGTGATCCGTGATCTACGATCTACGATCTACGATCTGTGATCTGTGATCTGTGATCTACGATCTGTGATCTACACTCTGTGATCTACGATCTGTGATCTACAATCTGTGATCTGTGATCTACAATCTGTGATCTGTGATCTACAATCTGTGATCTACGATCTGTGATCTACAATCTGTGATCTGTGATCTGTGATCTACAATCTGTGATCTGTGATCTACGATCTGTGATCTACAATCTGTGATCTGTGATCTACGATCTGTGATCTAAGATCTGTGATCTACAATCTGTGATCTACGATCTGTGATCTACGATCTGTGATCTGTGATCTACGATCTACGATCTACGATCTGTGATCTGTGATCTACGATCTGTGATCTACAATCTGTGATCTACGATCTGTGATCTACAATCTGTGATCTGTGATCTACAATCTGTGATCTGTGATCTACAATCTGTGATCTACGATCTGTGATCTAAAATCTGTGATCTGTGATCTACAATCTATGATCTGTGATCTACGATATGTGATCTACAATCTGTGATCTACGATCTGTGATCTACAATCTGTGATCTGTGATCTACGATCTGTGATCTGTGATCTACGATCTGTGATCTACAATCTGTGATCTACGATCTGTGATCTACAATCTGTGATCTGTGATCTGTGATCTACGATCTGTGATCTACAATCTGTGATCTACAATCTGTGATCTACAATCTGTGATCTGTGATCTACGATCTGTGATCTACAATCTGTGATCTACAATCTGTGATCTGTGATCTACAATCTGTGATCTGTGATCTACAATCTGTGATCTACGATCTGTGATCTGTGATCTGTGATCTACAATCTGTGATCTACAATCTGTGATCTACGATCTGTGATCTACAATCTGTGATCTGTGATCTACGATCTGTGATCTACAATCTGTGATCTACAATCTGTGATCTGTGATCTACGATCTAGGATCTGTGATCTGTGATCTGTGATCTACGATCTGTGATCTGTGGGCTTCATAGATAACTGGAGCACCTTTTGGAGAATTCCTGGTCTGATGCGGAGAGATGGCATTCATCCAACTTTGGATGGTGCAGCTCTCATTTGTAGAAACCTGACTCGGTTACCTAGACGGTCAACCCCGTGACTTTTCAGAGTTGGGACCAGGAAGCAGAGTTGCAGTCTTACACGCTTCTCTGCGCTTCTATTACAGCAGTCACCCCCACAAAACCCCATAGAAACTGTTTCTGCCCCACGACCACTTCAACTATCTAATCCAAAGGGAAATAAAAGAGGTGTAATTCACACAAATCTCATAAAGATCAACACAAAGCCTATAAATGAACCTAAGAATAGAACAATAAAATGTTGATTATTTAATATTAGGTCACTCCCATCTAAATCTTTGTTAGTGAATGATCTGATAACTGATCAGCACGTTGATTTATTCTGTATGACTGAAACCTGGCTACAGCCAGAAGAATATGTTAGTTTAAATGAATCAACACCTCCCTCTTATAATAATACTCATATTCCTCGGACCACAGGACGAGGAGGAGGAGTAGCAGCAATCTACCAAGCAGACTTATTGCTTAACGCTCGACCTAAACATAGTTTTAACTCATTTGAAAGCCTAACTCTTAGCCTCCTTCACCCTAGCTGGAATTGTCAAAAACCAGTTATTGTAGTCGTTGTTTATCGACCACCAGGCCCTTACTCTGAATTTTTATCTGAATTTTCAGACTTTTTATCTGAGTTGGTGCTTAGCACAGATACAGTTATTATAGTGGGTGACTTCAACATTCATGTGGATGTTGCCAACGACAGTCTTAGTTCTGCCTTTAATTCGCTCATAGACTCAATTGGTTTTACTCAACATGTGAACAAACCCACTCACTGTTTTAATCACACCCTCGACCTCGTTCTGACCTATGGCATAGACATTGACAATCTTATAGTATTTCCTCAAAACCCTCTGTCCGATCACTACTTAGTTACATTTGAATCCTCCATTATGAACTTTACTGAATTTGGAGAAAAGTTCTATTACAGCAGGTGTCAATCAGAAAACTCTGTTAGTAAATTCAAAGAAACGGTTCCTTCGTTATTTACTCTACTGCCATGTGTCGATACAGTGCAAGATCATTATAAAAACTTTACTCCCACACAAATTGATGATGTTGTTGATAGTGCAGCAGCCTGACTACGTTCCACACTTGACACTGTCGCCCCTCTGAAAAAGAAGACAGTCAAACAGAGGAGGATAGCTCCATGGTTTAATGCACAGACACGTGCTTTAAAACAGACGTCACGTAGGTTAGAAAGGAAGTGGCGTTCCAATAGTCGAGATGATTCTTGACGGGAAAAATAGTTTAATTACATATAAGAAAGCCCTCCGAAATGCCAGAACCAATTATTATTCTTCACTAATAGAGGAAAATAAAAACAACCCCAGGTTCCTCTTCAGCACTGTAGCCAGGCTGACAGAGAGTAAAAGCTCTACTGAACAGTCGAGTCCTCCAACTCTAAGTAGCAATGATTTCATGAGCTTTCTTTACTAATAAGATTATTGCCATCAGAGAAAAAATTTACCAGCTTCTTCCCACTAATGGCACAGACACACTGTCCAGTACAGTAGCTTCTGAACCAATAGTATCGCCTAATTCATATTTAGAATGCTTCTCCCCTATAGATCTGGCTGAGCTGACTTCACTTGTCACTTCATCCAAGTCATCAACCTGTCTTTTAGATCCTATTCCATCAAGGCTATTTAAGGATGTATTACCTTTAATTAATAATTCCATATTAGATCAGATCAATTTATCTATATTGACAGGCTATGTACCAAAGGCCTTTAAGGTGGCAGTAGTTAAACCTCTGCTCAAAAACCGACTCTGGACCCAGATATCTTAGCTAACTATAGACCCATATCAAACCTCCCCTTTATCTCTAAAATCCTTGAAAAAACTGTTGCTAACCAGTTATGTGACTATTTACACAGGAATAGTCTGCTTGAAGACTTTCAGTCAGGTTTTAGAAAACATCATAGTACAGAATCAGCACTACTGAAGGTTACCAACGACCGTCTCATGGCCTCAGACAGTGGATATGTTTCTATTCTCGTCCTTTTAGATCTTAGTGCTGCATTTGATACCATCGATCACAAAATTCTGAGACTAGAACACATTGGGATTAAAGGAACACCACTAGAATGGTTTAAGTCCTACCGTAATTTCCGGACAATAAGCCGCTACTTTTTTCCCGGGCTTTGAACCTTGCGTCTTATACAATGATGCGGCTAAGTTATGAATTTTTCCCGCATTTTCGTTAGACCAATTAAATTGCCAAACGGGTTAAGGTGAAACAACTTCCGCGCGCGCTCAAACTTCCCATCATTCTGATTGCGTTAGTCCTTTTGTCACCCTCATCATGACAAGGACACGGAGAAATGCATATGATGGAGCTTTCAAATTAAAGGCGATCGATCTGGCTGTTGGAAAAGGAAATAGAGCTGCTGCACGGGAGCTTGGCCTTAATGAGTCGATGACAAGATGTTGGAAACAGCAGCGTGAGGAACTGACTCAGTGCAAAAAGACAACGGAAGCTTTCAGAGGGAATAAAAGCAGATGGCCCGAACTACAAAATGAGCTCGAAGACTGGGTCAACACACAGAGAGCAGACGGCCGAGGTGTTTCAACTGTGCAGATCCGACTGAAAGCAAAAACAATCGCCACCGCAATGAAGTTTGAGGATTTTAGAGGTGGACCATCGTGGTTCTCAGTTTTATGAGACGTAAAGGCCTGTCAATCGGGGTACGGACGAGTCTGTGTCAGCAGCTCCCTCCCGACTACGAGGAAAAAATGTCCAACTTCCACAAATTCACTGATGCAAAGATAGCGGAGCATTCCATCGGCCTGCAGGACATCATAAATATGAATGAGGTTCCTCTGACGTTTGACCTGCCTCTCACTCGGACTGTCAACAGGAAAGGTGAATCATCAGTCACGCTGAAAACAACTGGGCATGAAAAAACGCACTTCACCTGTGTTCTAATTGCCCTGCCCTCCTTGTGTGTATTTAGTCTCTGTGCTTCCCTTTGTCTGTTGTTGGATCGTCAGTTTTTTCATGTTGTCTGTTCCTGGCTGTTCCTGCTATTTGCCCCGGTCTGTTTCTGCATTTTTCCCCCTGGCTCCAGTATTTGGATTACCTTTGTTTGCTACATTTTGTGGACACCCTTGGTTTGATTGTTTTCATTTTATTATTAAACATCCTGTTTTTTTTCATCACCTTTGCATTTGGGTCCTGCTTCCTGTTCAGCCGTGACAGAACGATCCAACCACAAAATGGACCCAGCAGGTGATTTTTTTGATTTAGATCTTCGTGAATTAAATTACACCCTGACTTGTATTCATGGACAATTTAATAGAGACATGGGATGGGAATACAAGGAGGGGTGTCTGCGCATGGCACGCAGGGAAGTTTCCCAGAGGCCTTGGTTGAGGAGTTCTTTGCCTGGCTGGCTCAAGGACTTTTTGAATTCTCTGGACCCCCACCCAGTCTTCAAGTGTGCCTTCCAGCCAGCACCCCAGTTGGCTAGCGTCAGGCCTGCTAGCATCCAGCCAGCACCCCAGGTGGCTAGCGTCAGGCCTGCTAGCATCCAGCCAGCACTCCAGGTGGCTAGCGTCAGGCCTGCTAGCATTAGGGATCCGAGGGTACAGCCGGTCCCCACGTCGTCAGTTGGAGGACCAATCGACACGTTCCCTGTCATGGGTTCGGCCGACGTCTGCTCCTCCTCGGTGCCAGTCGGAGGACCGATCGACACTTTCCCCGTCGGTGCTTCGGCCGACGTCTGCTGCTCCTCGTCCTCAGTTGGTAGGGGAAAGATTGGCGTGTCAGTTGAGGAGCTTTATGACATAACACGAGAACTCCAGGGATTTTTGGATAATTCGGCTCGAGCTAAGAACAGTCCAACAATGTCGGCAGGCCTGCGGCTTGCTTGCCTCCAGCCGTGCTCCACGTCTCCAGTCGGTGGGTCAATCAACACGTCAGTCGTCGGTGGTCCAGCCGAACCCTCCTCGTCCCCAGTCGGTGGGCTGATCGACACGTTCCCCGTCGGTGGTCCGGTCGACGTCTGCCCCTCCTCGTCTGCAGTCGGACCGATACAAGCAGTGTTTCCTTAAAGCCTGTGGAACGTTCATTTGTTTCAATGTATCGGTAGGCACCTGCGGCTTATAGACATGTGCGGCTTATTTACGTTCTAAATAATTATTTTTTTTAAATTCGGCCGGGGCGGCTTATATTCAGGTACGCTCGATAGTCCAGAAATTACGGTACTTATCTGATAGATTTCAGTTTGTTAACGTTAATAGCAAATCTTCCATTCATACAAAAGTGAGACATGGAGTTCCACAAGGTTCTGTACTGGGCGCGATACTTTTCACTTTATATAAGTGGTCGTGGGGGAGAAACAGTTTCTATGGGGTTTTGTGGGGGCGACTGCTGTAATAGAAGCGCAGAGAAGCGTGTAAGACTGCAACTCTGCTTCCTGGTCCCAACTCTGAAAAGTCACGGGGTTGACCGTCTAGGTAACCGAGTCAGGTTTCTACAAATGAGAGCTGCACCATCCAAAGTTGGATGAATGCCGTCTCTCCGCATCAGACCAGGAATTCTCCAAAAGGGGCTCCAGTTATCTATGAAGCCCACACTGTTATCTGGACACCACCTCGACAACCAGTGGTTTAGTGATGATGTACGGCTATACATGTCATCACTGTTCAAGTTGGGCAGGGGTCCAGAGAAGTCTACAGAGTCCGACATTGTTATTGCAAAAGTACACACCGAATCAATATTCATCTTCATGACCTCCGATTGACGTAATCGGGTGTCGTTACTGCCGACGTGAATAATAATTTTACCATATCTACGTTTATCCTTAGCCAGCAGTTTTAGGTGGGATTCAACGTCGCCTGCTCTGGCCCCTGGGATACAGACTGTGGCCCCTGGGATACAGACTGTGGCCCCTGGGATACAGACTGTGGCCCCTGGGATACAGACTCTGGCCCCTGGGATACAGACTGTGGCCGCTGGGATACAGACTCTGTCCCCTGGGATACAGACTGTGGCCCCTGGGATACAGACTGTGGTCGCTGGGATACAGACTGTGGCCCCTGGGATACAGACTGACAGAGTCACCAATGATCAGAGTTGTTTCCTCAGCGGGTGTGTCGAGAGGGGAGAAGTTATTAGAAACGTGAAGTGGTTGGTGGTGAACCGTGGGCTTCAGTCTAGGACTATGCCTCTTATTGCGGACAGTCACCAGCCGCCCTGTCCTCCCGGCTGCTCGGGAGCTGAAGGAGCTAAAGAAGCTACACTGGAGCGGCTAGCGGCGACTGGCTAACAGTCTCAGCTAACGACTTACTCTCCACGGTGCAGAGCCGCGCTTCTAACAGACTGAGCCTCGCCTCCATCCTAGCAAACAAACTACACTTACTACAAGTATCACTGTCGCTAAAGGAGGCGGAGGAGAAACTAAACATGGAGCAGACAGAGCAGGAGACAGCAGGAGAGGAAGAAGCCATTGTTAGCTGCTAAAGCTAACTAGCTAAGCTACGGTGAGGAGCGCAGATAAGAGCGTGTCAACCGCTGTGAGTTAGCGAGCGAGTCGCTGAAATAGGAAGACAGCTGTGAGTGTTTAGACTAAACAAGGGAGAGTGGAGCGGTTCGTTTCCCAATAGATAGAGGAAACCGCAGTGTTGAAGAGAGACGACGAGGAGCGGTGGATAAACACAGTTCACAGAAGCGACAACAACCGGAAGTGACACAATACGTTACCGCGAGAGTTCCCCAACCGGTCGAGACAGATGCTCCGCCCACAACTGAGTCTGGTTCTGTCAGAGATTTCTTCCTGTTAAAAGAGTTTTTTCTCTCCACCGTCGCCAAGTGCTTTGCTCATTGTGGGATTTGTTGGGTTTTCCCTGTAATATTGTAATATTGACCTCACTATGTAAAATGCCTTGAGACAATGTATGTTGTGATATGGCGCTATACAAATAAAATTGAATTGAATCAGATCTTCACACGTGTGAACAAATGTTTGATAACGTGTCGACATAAGAGCGACTTGGGCTCCGTCACCACGGTGATGTAACACCTGAGTGGAGGAGGGATTACTGCAGATTACCGGAGCTCAGATCGGATTTCAGAGGATTAATGCTGACAAACATCCGCCTCAGTGATAATCCCTCATTTTAATAACTGCTGCATCGCGCTTCTCTCTCATCACATGGCTTCTTTTATACGTGTGACAAAACTTGTCTCTACAAGGTCTCGGCCTCGCGTAGGGTCCAGAGTCTGAACGGATCAGATCCAGTTTGGTTCAGGTCTCAGGTCGTCTGGCGGACGAGGACCAGATGGAAGTACGGGTCAATGACTGCACCTGCAGCCTCATGTCAGTGGACCAAAGGATCCTAAACCGCTTTGTACCAACGTGTCTGCAGAATGAACTAATATAAATGTGAAATGCATTCTGGGATACATGACAGGAAGGGACCAGGTCTGATGGACCAGGTTTGATGGACCAGGTATGATGGACCAGGTTTGATGGACCAGGTCTGATGGTCCAGGTTTGATGGACCAGGTCTGATGGTCCAGGTTTGATGGACCAGGTTTGATGGACCAGGTTTGGTGGACCAGGTCTGATGGACCAGGTCTGATGGACAAGGTCTGATTGACCAGGTTTGATGGACCAGGTCTAGAGGACCAGGTTTGCTGGACCAGGTCTAATGGACCAGGTTTGATGGACCAGGTCTGATGGACCAGGTCTGATGGACCAGGTTTGATGGACCAGGTCTGATGGTCCAGGTTTGATGGACCAGGTTTGATGGACCAGGTCTGATGGACCAGGTCTGATGGACCAGGTTTGATGGACTAGGTCTGATGGACCAGGTTTGATGGACCAGGTTTGATGGACCAGGTTTGATGGACTAGGTGTGATGGACCAGGTGTGATGGACCAGGTCTGTTGGACCAGGTTTTGAACTCACCTTCTCCACAGGTGAGACAGGGGGCGGGATCGGCCTCTGACCCTCAGACTCCTCCAGCCAGTTCCTGCGAGCAAGCTCCTCCCACTCCGCCTGCATCTTGTCCCAGAACTCTGTGTCCGACTGTAACACAACGACAGACATAACGACAGACACAACGACAAACACACAATGACAGACACACGACAACAGACACAATGACAGACACACAACGACAGACAAACAATGACAGACAAACAACGACAGACACAATGGCAGACACACAACGACAGACACACAACGACAGACACAACGACAGACACACAACGACAGACAAAACGACAGACACACAACGACAGACCCAACGACAGACACACAACGACAGACCCAACGATAGACAGACAACGACAGACACAACGACAGACACAACGACAGACACAACGACGGACACAATGACGGACACAACGACAGACACACAACGACAGACCCAATGACAGACAGACAACGACAGACCCAACGACAGACACACAACGACAGACACACAACGACAGACCCAACGACAGACACACAACGACAGACCCAATGACAGACACACAACGACAGGCCCAACGACAGACACACAACGACAGACACACAACGACAGACCCAACGACAGACACATTTTTATTCGCTGCCACAGGAAACAAACTACTTCCTGAACTGAAGGACGGACGCTGTGATTGGTTTAGA
The DNA here is from genome assembly GCF_022379125.1 of Scophthalmus maximus. Lineage (NCBI taxonomy): Eukaryota > Metazoa > Chordata > Actinopteri > Pleuronectiformes > Scophthalmidae > Scophthalmus > Scophthalmus maximus. Next base: position 27,923,956 of record NC_061519.1, read on the forward strand.
GGATTGAACCACTCAAATCAGATGAGTGAGAGAAAATCTCTGATCCTGAACAGAACCTGAACAGAACCTGATCTTTCCTGCAGACTGTGTCTCTCTGACCCGACCTGACAAATTAAAGATATTCTTTTCTGCAGCTTTTAAGGACACAGATTCTTTCGTTATCTTATAGTGATGAAACCAGAGAAACTGTGTGTGTGTGTGTGTGTGTGTGTGTGTGTGGGGGTGTGTGTGTGTGTGTGTGTGTGTGTGTGGGGGTGTGTGTGTCTGTGTGTGTGTGTGTGTGTGTGTGTGTGTGTGTGTGTGTGTGTGGGGGTGTGTGTGTCTGTGTGTGTGTGTGTGTGGGTGTGTGTGTCTGTGTCTGTCTGTGTGTGTGTGTGTGTGTGTGTGTGTGTGTGTGGGTGTGTGTGTGTGTGTGTGTGTACCTCTACAGCAGCCTTCGCTCTGACAAACTCGTCCTCCAGAGACTCTTTTCCAGCCAGAAGGGAACGAGTCCGTCTGCACTGTCTGGACGCAGCACAGTCCTGAACACGCACACACACACACACACACACACACACACACACACACACACACACACACAATAGTATCATAATGGTGATAATGTAGTGAAACTCTGATGTGGTGACAGTACTGTTACTACGTAACAGTGAGTAGTACTACAGTGACAGTCAGTAGTGTTACAGTAACAGTGAGTAGTACTACAGTAACAGTGAATAGTACTACAGTAACAGTGTGTAGTACTAAAGTAACAGTGAGTAGTATTACAGTAGCAGTGAGTAGTACTACAGTAACAGTGTGTAGTACTACAGTAACAGTGAGTAGTATTACAGTAGCAGTGAGTAGTACTACAGTAACAGTGTGTAGTACTACAGTAACAGTGTGTAGTACTAAAGTAACAGTGAGTAGTATTACAGTAGCAGTGAGTAGTACTACAGTAACAGTGAGTAGTATTACAGTAGCAGTGAGTAGTACTACAGTAACAGTGAGTAGTACTACAGTGACAGTCAGTAGTGTTACAGTAACAGTGAGTAGTACTACAGTAACAGTGTCTAGTACTACAGTAGCAGTGAGTAGTATTACAGTAGCAGCGAGTAGTATTACAGTAACAGTGAGTAGTACTACACTAACAGTGAATAGTATTACAGTAACAGTGAGTAGTACTACAGTAACAGTGTGTAGTACTACAGTAACAGTGAGTAGTATTACAGTAGCAGTGAGTAGTACTACAGTAACAGTGTGTAGTACTACAGTAGTACTACAGTGTGAAACAGCGTCCGACCTGTGGGGACGATGTAAAGTCCAGATCATCGAAGCTGTGGACATCAAAGTTCTTCGTCAGTGGATCACTTTTAAACTCTGCAGACCTGCAGGAGAAACATACTGTCAGGCAGCGCCACCCAGAGGCTGCAGTGAGCATTACATCGTGACAGCAGTGATCAGGGATCAACCTCCAGGAGCAGGAAGCTCGTCCAACTAAAACCTTGTCACGTTAGAACATCTTCATCATCTGGACTCACATCATGTGACTCACGTGTCAGCATGCTAAGACAACTCACATCTCAGCATGCTAAGCTAACTCACATGTCAGCATGCTATGCTAACACTTTCTACGTGTCAGTGTTTTACCACAGAAGTTCACTGGACGAGTGGTGGGAGGTGCATCTCTGCTCGTCCCGCCTCCTGCCGCCGCCGCCGCCGCCCTCCACCTCGAGCTTCACCTCGTCCCACTTGTCCAGAGGAGACGACAGACTGACTGTAACCATGACAACACGTCCACAACATTATGTGACTGTCACTAGTAATAACAGGATGAGTGTGAGATGAATCATGGTTGAATGGACACAGTGAACAGGAAGTTCAAATCTCATCACAGTAAGAGCTCAGATTAATGTTCGAAGCTTTTAACAGAATTGAGTCATCTGTGGAGGCGGAGTGAATGTGTTACCTGAGTCCAGCGACGCCCTCTCTGGGGTCCTGGGACTGGCAGGCCGGTGCTCCGCCTCCACCTGGATCAACTCCGTCTCCTCCGGCCTCGCTCGGCGGCGAGGACTCCTCCTCAGGGGGCTCATCCTCCTCCGGGACTTGCTGCTCCGCCCCGGCTCGCTGAGGTCCACCAGGTCCAGAGCGGTGGAAAGAACTGCAGGACAGGAGGACGGACACTCAGTATCTGATTACGTTGTTCGACGGCTGACCTCCATGTTGGATCCAGTTTCCAGTCGGACTCATCTCTTCCTGAACCTTTTCTCTCAGCAGTGATATTTGAGGCTCATGGATCTGATGGACTCACTGTGAAATACTGTTCTGACCTTCACAGTCAAACACAAAAGATATTTATATATATTAATATTTCAGACAGATCGGATGTGATGGTCTTTATATACAGTCAGTGATCGTCTTTATATACAGTCAGTGATCGTCTTTATATACAGTCACTGATCGTCTTTATATGCAGTCAGTGATCGTCTTTATATACAGTCGGTGATCATCTTTATATACAGTCACTGATCGTCTTTATATACAGTCACTGATCGTCTTCATATACAGTCACTGATCGTCTTTATATACAGTCGGTGATCGTCTTTATATACAGTCACTGATCATCTTCATATACAGTCGGTGATCATCTTTATATACAGTCACTGATCGTCTTTATATACAGTCACTGATCGTCTTTATATACAGTCAGTGATCGTCTTTATATACAGTCAGTGATCGTCTTTATATACAGTCAGTGATCGTCTTTATATACAGTCAGTGATCGTCTTTATATACAGTCAGTGGTCGTCTTTATATACAGTCAGTGATCGTCTTTATATACAGTCAGTGATCGTCTTTATATACAGTCAGTGATCGTCTTTATATACAGTCAGTGATCGTCTTTATATACAGTCAGTACCTGATGTGTTGGAGGTCAGGGGTCGGGCCGAGGGGGCGTCGCTGCGACTCTCTGACAGGAAGTCATCGATGGAGGGACTCAGCAGGGGGCGACTCTCCTGCTGCTCCCCGACCAGCTGGAGACAAAGACAGAGGACCAGACTGTGACATCACCGTGACTTCACACCAAAGTCCACCCAGAGAGAAATTAATCAATCGGCTTGACGATCAACAGAAAACAATCAGCGACTTCTCTGATCATTGTTTCAGTTTCAATCTGTCAAATGAAAAACTCAACATCTCAACTGCTGCCGGAACGAAACACGGCGAGGGGCGTGGCCTCGCTCTCAAGTTAGAGTGTCACTTCCTTTAACTTCCTATTTAATAACGCCACCACGACCTGTCACTTCCACTTTTCACCAGCAGGGCGCTGAGGCCACGTGACGTCACCAGCACAAGACCTGAGGTCACAGGTCGTTAAGTCCTAACACTGAAGTCCTAACACTGCTTCCTGTTCACCTGGTGTGTGTGTGTGTGTGTGTGTGTGTGTGTGTGTGTGTGTGTGTGTGTGAGTGTGTGTGATGATGTTCAGACGAGACGACAGGAAGTGAATTGATGACAAGCAGAACACAAATAACACGTGTCAGGTGACAACGTTTTCAAATAATAATAATAATAATAATAATAACAATAATAATTAATGAAAGACTCATTTCTAATCGAGTTTCATGTTTTCACTGATTTGATAAAAGAGAATTCATCATTAACTATTTTTACAATCAATTAAATCATCGAGTGATGAAATTATTCTTTTCTAAAAAGGTACAATGTTTTATTTTGAAGTTTGATGAAAATAAAAGAAACGAGACATGAATCTCTGAGCAGACAACAAACGAGCATGGTCGTCATGCCAACCTTGGTTGTGACGGTGAGGAGGGAGTTTCCTTCAGAGGAGGCCTTTTTACCAGGAAGCTCCTTCAGCACCATGGCAACGACCTTTTCCCCTCTGCCCTACAGGTCGACAGGCAGATCGACAGGTTGTCAGAGCCGCCGACTGATGGAATTACATATTTCATATATTCAATCACCACAAACACAAAAAACGATTGAACGGATCATGAAATGAATGAATGTGACGTGAATCTGATCCGTCTGATCTTTTCCAATACGGAATATGAATTAAAAAGTCAGTGTCAGTGATTCTGAAGATGTTGTGATCAAAACCTTCTGACGTGTAACTAAGGTTTGATATTTTACAGTTTAACCATAAACTTTATCATAAACAACTGTAATTAAAAATAATAAATATAAAGATTTTGAAATTAACTTAACTCTTATGTAAAATATAAACACAAAATTCTCATATTTTCTTTGTTGTTTATTCTGTAAATTCAAAGTTTTATAATCAGGAAACATAAACTCTGATTCGGACTCAGATCAGACAACTGATAAATCTGTCGCTGTTTGATGACATCATCCTTCACTCATTCTGTCGTCCAATCAGAAAGTTATTTGGAGTTTTTAGCTCCTCCTCCTTGTGAGCTCAGGGGTTCAATCCACAATCCTGTCGTCATGACGACAACTGTTCAGCTCTAGTTACTGTCCAATCAATGATCAATATCCTCACACACACACACACACACACACACACACACACACACGACCTCTGATTCTCAATCCAGTTCAGATAAATCACTTCCTGTTGTGTCCAGCACCAAGAGGAAGTGGGTCTAGAACAGGTTTAGCTTAGCTTAGCTTAACACACACACTGGAACCAGGGAGTACATGCTAGCCAATGCTATGCTAGGAACAAACAGCTAGAATATCCAACAGTATCTCGAGAGGTTGACAAGCTACAAACAAAAATCCTGCACGAATACAGATCGAGATTCACGGAGACGATCGTGTTACAATAATCTACAGTAACAATCTAGATACAAGCATCTCCAGCTAATGACACGTCGTCAGGGAACAACGAGTCACAAGGTTCTAGATACGAGGACCAGGTCCAGATACGAGGACCAGGTCCAGATACGAGGACCAGGTCCAGATACGAGGACCAGGTCCAGATACGAGGACCAGTTCCAGATACGAGGACCAGGTCCAGATTAGCTATAAAGCCAGATGAAACTAATCCGGTAGACAAAGTTCAGGACTGTCTTATTATTATTTTTTATAATTTTTTACTTTTAAATTCAGAAAAAACTGAGGTCATTGTACTCGGCCCTGAACACCTCAGAGAAACCTTATCTGATCATAAAGTTACTTTGGATGGCATTACCTTGGCCTCCAGCTCTACTGTGAGAAACCTTGGAGTTATCTTTGACCAGGACATGTCCTTCAAAGCCCTTAATAATCAAGCTCCATCATATCTCACAGAGCTCCTAGTTTCACATTATCCCAATAGATCACTTGTCTCTACTTGTGGTTCAGAGTCTGTGAGAGTAGAATGGGAGGCAGAGCCTTCAGCCACCAGGCTCCTCTCCTCTGGAACCAGGAGGCAGACGACATCTCTACATTAGAGTTCAACTTAAAACCTTCCTCTTTGATAAAGCTTATAGTTAGAACTGCTCAGGTGTTTAATAAACCATTTCTTTATTATGCTGATATAGGCCTAGACTGCTGGGGGAACTTATATCATGAGCATCCTTCTCCCTCTCCCTCCCTCTCTCTCTCCTTCTCCCTCTCTCTCTCTTTATCTCTCTCTCCTTCTCCCACTTCTTTCGATCTCTCTCTCTCTCTCTCTCTCTCTCTCTCTGCCCCCATGTATCTACATTACATGTCACTAACTCTGTTTTCTCTCTCCCCTGGTAGATCTGACCCCAGATCTGCAGGATCCAAACCCCTCATTATTATTATTATTATTATTATTATTATTATTATTATTATTATTATTATTATTATTATTATTATTTTTATTATTATTATTATTATTATTATTATTATTATTATTAATATCATCACTAATAATAACAACAACATAATTGTATTTTTTGATTATAAGTATCAGTCTGGTAGAGATTAAAGCGGTGGTTGTACAACTGTCCTCTCTCTCTCTCTCCCTCCCTCTCTTTCTCTCTCTCTCTCTCCTCCCTCCATCTCTCCTCCTCTCTCTCCCTCTCTCCTCCCTCTCTCTCCCTCTCTCTCCTCCCTCCATCTCTCCTCCTCTCTCTCCATCTCTCTCTCTCCCTCCCTCTCTCTCTCTCTCTCTCCCTCCCTCTCTATCTCTCTCTCTCTCTCTCTCTCTCTCCATCTCTCTCTCTCCCTCCCTCTCTCTCTCTCTCCATCTCTCTCTCTCCTCCTCTCTCCTCCCATTCCGTTTCCGGTGTGTGTGATCGTGAGTGGTGGTGGTGGAAGTGCGAGTGGCGCGGAGATTTGAATGTTCTTTGTTTGTCAGTTATCTCTACTGTTCTTTTCATCTGTAGTTTGTGCATGATCGGGTAAGTCTTTATTATTCATAGTGTTTATTGAGAGATCGGAGCTGTTTGTCTGGTCTCTGTTTGGTCTCCGGGAGGAATGGCGTCCTCCGAGACGCCACCTCCGTCGATCCGGCAGGGAGCGAGGATCGTCCCGCGGGACAGTGACAGCACCGTGGAGGAAGTCCTCCTGGCGGTCGGACAGCAGGTCGGACACGACCAGATGAACAGGGCCGTGGTGGTGTTCCTGAAGGACGAGCCACATGTCCATCAGCTGGTCGAGAGCGGAGTGTTCATCCGGGACATCTTCGTGCAGGTGTCCCCGCTGTCAGCTCCCTCCACGCGGATCACCGTGTCCGGGGTTCCTCCGTTCATCCCCAACGAGCTGCGGAGGTTCGGCAAGTTGGCCAGCGGGTTCAGGACGCTGATTCTGGGATGCAGGGATCCCAAACTGAGGCACGTCCAGTCCCTGAGGCGACAGGCCTTCATGTTCCTGGACTCTGGAGGTGTCGTTCAGGGTCAAGCACGGTGACGGGCACTACGTGGTGTACGCGAGCTCAGGAAGCATCAAGTGTTTCGAGTGTGGAGACATGGGACACAAACGGTTCGCGTGTCCGCACAGGTCGCGCTCCGACGAGGCGGCGGGCGGCACCGCGCGCGCTGCTGAGCCGGCGGAGCGCGGCGGAACGTCAGGGCCTGTGCCGGTGCCGCGACAGTGGCGGAGTCTCCCGCGCGCGATGGTGCCGTGGCGGGTTCCGCCGGTGGGTCTTTGGTTCCTACTGTTGAGGACAATGAGGCGCCGAGTGAAGCAGAATGTAACAAAGAGTCCCAGTCTGTTAATGAAGATCCAGAGGGACAGAGTCAGGACAAGGACCCGCAGGTGTCTGGGACTGCAGCCCAGGTTGATCCACAGACCTGTGGTGCTGCAGGAACAACCCCCCCTGACACCTCCAGGGAGGGACAGGGTCTGTCCACCAGCCAGGTCTCAGGCGAGGACATGGAGTACGACTCCGAGTCGGACAGCGTCTCTACTGTGGGAGCGACCAACAGCTACTACTCACTGGAGGAGGTGAACCAGTTTCTGGACGAAACCTTCGGCAGGTCTGTTAGAGTGCAGGAGTATTTTGAGGATACGGACAAATTCATAAAAACTGTGGCCGCTTTGAAAAGAAAAACAGGATTTGATCAGCTGGACGAAAAGAAGCGGTTCCGCCTCAAAAAACACATCACCACACTGAGAAAAGGGAAAACTGTTAAAAAGACGAAAAAGTAGACGATCATGCAGCACTTGGTGTTTTCCTCATGTTACTGTTTCCTGTTTCTGTTTCTGTCGTGTCCGTTTCTTTTCTCTGACTCTTCTATGGGGAGACTCAAGATAGGTTCGTTAAACATCAATGGTGGGAGGGACACACAAAGAAGGGGTTTAATTTCTGAAATATCCACTCAGAAACATATAGATGTGATGTTTCTACAAGAGACACACACGATTCCCACAGACGATGTGGACTGGGGTTTATGGTGGCAGGGTCCTTACGTCCTCAGCCATGGCTCCAATTTAAGTGCAGGCGTCGCTGTGTTGTTCCGAGCAGGCCTAAACGCTACCATCCTGTCTCGTAGTGAAGTGGTGAAGGGTCGGGTGCTGGTGGTCAGAGCAGAGATACAAGGCTCCGTGTTCTGCTTCGTGAACATTTATGCTCCAAACCAAGGAGCAGAAAGAGTCTGCTTTTTTAATGGGTTAAATAGTAATTTAAAGAATTACTATCAGGAGCAATTAATTATGGGTGGGGATTTTAATTGCACTATGGATTTTACTGTGGACAGGACAAGTGAGGAACCACACCCACAATCTTCAAAAAATCTCACTAGTATCATTAAACAACTGGATCTCCTGGACACATGGAGGATTAAACATCCACAGTCCAGACAGTACACATGGGTGAGGGTTAGAGACAACAGGGTGACTGCAGCCAGACTGGACATGATCTTCATCTCCCAAAGTCTTGGCTCCAGACTTATCAGCAGCAGCATAATCCCTGTAGGTTTCACTGACCATCATCTGGTGATGTCGGAGCTTGTCCTTCCAACAGGGGAAAGGGTTAAGTCCTACTGGTCTTTCAATAACAAACTGCTGCAAGACACTAGGTTCGGTCAGTCTTTTGAGCTCTTCTGGTGACAGTGGAAAGGAAAAAAAGCTGATTTTAGTTTGTTAAAACTGTGGTGGGAGATAGGGAAGACACAAATCTGTGTTCTCTGTCAGCAGTACACTGAGTATTCTACTGCTAAGATCAAGACCGCTGTCAGTGATCTTGAGGGCAGCATCAGACAAATGGAAGAAAGACTGAGTAGAGACTCAGATCCTGACTCAGGCCGGCTCCTGCAAGAAAAAAGGCTGGAGTTGAGCTCCTACCTGCAGGAGAGAGTAAAGGGAGCTCTTGTCAGGTCTCGCTTCCTCAAGCTGAAAGACATGGACGCTCCGAGCGCTTTCTTTTTTAACCTGGAGAGAAGAGTAGCGCAGAGGAAGCAGATGACCTGCCTCAGGCTCCCAGGAGGCAGAGTGACCACCAGCCCGGGCGAGATGGGGAGATGTGCTTCAGCCTTCTATGCTGAGCTCTTTGGTGCCGAACAGTGCAGCATGAAGTGTCGCGGGGAGCTTCTGGAGGGGCTTCCTCAGCTGAGCCGGGACGAGAGGGTTGCTCTGGACTCTGAGCTGACTCTGGAAGAATGAACGGTGGCCGTTAACCAGATGGCATCAGGGCGGGCGCCAGGGATGGATGGCCTCACCACTGATTTTTTCAAGCAGTTTTGGAACATTATCGGTCCTGATTTTCATTTGGTATTTTCATTTGGTATTTTCATTAGGTTTTCAGAACAGGCTCTCTTCCCGTTTCCTGTCAGCGTGCAGTCCTTTCCCTGCTGCCGAAGAAGGGAGACTTGGCCCTTCTTGAGAACTGGAGGCCAGTCTCTCTTCTTTGTACGGATTACAAGGTGCTTTCAAGAGCATTGTCAAACCGACTAAAAGACTTCATGGGAATAATCATTCATACGGACCAGACTTATTGCATACCAGAGAGGACAATTATGGACAATATTTTCTTTGTACGTGATATAATGGACCTGTGTAAATGTTATAATGTGAATGGGGGTATTGTTTCTCTGGACCAAGAGAAGGCCTTCGATAGGGTTGACCACACTTATTTGTTTTCTACACTGAGAGCTTTTGGGTTGGGTGAAGGTTTTCTGTCATGGCTTAGATTATTGTATAATGGTGCTCAATGCATGGTAAAGGTGAGGGCAGGTCTTAGTCGGCCAATCCCGGTCCAGCGAGGCATTAGACAAGGCTATCCAATCTCTGGGCAGTTATACAGTTTAGCCATAGAGCCTTTGCTATGCAGGTTGAGGAGTCGGCTTAGCGGTCTCTCCCTGCCTGGGGTCTCAAATTTTGATTGTCCTCTCACCATTTCAGCTTATGCCGATGATGTTTATGTTTTGGTTTTAAATCAGGGTGATGTAGCAGTTTTACAGGACACACTTTCCACTTATGGAAAGGCTTCTTCTGCACGTGTGAACTGGGTAAAGTGTAAGGCCCATTTGATGGGTAACTGGAGAGATCAGGCAGCGCCCAGTCTTCCGGGAGGACTTGTGTGGGAAAAGGAGGGGATGAAAGTGTTGGGGGTTTGTTTGGGCACTGAGGGTTTTCAAGGGAAGAACTGGGAGGGAGTGAAGGAAAAAGGAAATGGTTGCTACCCCAGTTGTCATATAGGGGAAGAGTTCTGGTCGCCAACAACTTAGTTGCCTCGACTCTGTGGCATCGTATAATCGCTCTGACACCTCCAAATGGCCTGATCGAGGATATCCAGAGAGCCATCCTAGACTTCTTCTGGTCTGGTCATCACTGGATCCGGGCAGCAGCCCTCTACCTGCCGGTGACTGAAGGGGGGCAGGGCCTTGTCGACGTTTGTTCAAAAATGGCTTCTTTTAGACTTCGTACAGCGCAAAGACTATTGTATGAATGTGGCCCGAGTTGGTTGGGAACATCGCGTCTGCTGCTGAGGAGGGCTGGGAGATTTGGCTACGACAAACAACTATTCCTTTTACAGCCGGAGGGGGTGGACCTAACCGGACTGACCCCTTTCTACAGCTCAGTGCTGCAGGCATGGCAGATTGTCAACTGCATACGAGAAGAGGAAATGACCAAAGGATATGTGGTTGTTAGAAGAACCGTTGTTTTATAATAACTTCATTCAGACTAAAACACTGCAATCTGCCAGCCTGCGAGTCAGTCTCAGAGAGGCCGGCTGTACAAAACTGGGGCATCTGATGAAGTGGACAGATACATCTGTGGAGGCCTTGGGACAGAGGAGTAGCATCACCTCCATCAGGCTGATCAACAGGGTAGTGAGGGAGGTGTTAGAGGCTCTACCACCACCCTTAAGGCCTTTTGTTGAAAGCCAGACTGTGTGTGACCAGTGGAGTGAAGGTGGTGAGTATGGTTTCCCCTCTCGTATTACACCAGCTCTGGAGGATTGGCAGGAGGGAGGGGGCCAGCTACTGCACTTTACAACCCCACACCTGGATGGTTTTCAGGCAGCAGGAAAAAAGGAACTGTATCAACTCTGCGTTAAGGTCCTGAATCTGCGATCTTTGGCAGGGATGAAGGAGTCGAGGTGGACTGAGTTCTTTGGCCCAGACATTTCCCCGAAAAACAGCTGGCGGTCTCTGTACAAGCTGCCCATTGAAAAGCGGACAGCAGACCTCCAGTGGAGGGTCGTACACGGGGCGATAGCTACGAACAGATACAGAGTGCACCTTGATCCGGAGCTGGGGGAGGAGTGTGGTTTCTGTTCACAGGTTGAGACCCTAGCACATTTATTTGTCCAGTGTCCACGTCTGTCTTCTCTGTTTGAACTTTTAAAAAGGTGGTTTCAGGGCCTTGGTGAGGGGTTCTCTTTTGAGTTGTTTATTTTTTGCCCAAGGTACTATGTTAAGAAGAGAAATGTACATACACTGGTGAACTTTTTGTCTGGCGCTGCTAAGTTGGCCATATGGCTGACACGCAGGAACCAGGTCCAGAACAAGGGTAGCGTGGAACTACTGGCGGTGCTGGAGGGACTGATCAGTCCTATTACAGGATGACGGACAACATCCAGACCTTCAGCCAAACATGGGCTGTTGGAGGGGTTCTGTGTTCTGTGGGGGAAGATGGACATCTGGTGTTTCATTTCTAGTTTTAGTTTTTGTTGTTCTGTAAATTTGTGGTGATTTTATATTGTTTATTTGATAACAGATAAGAAGTAAAAATGGTCTGTTCTCCTGGTACGGGTGAATAAAGGGATTTTTAAACCAAACCTCTCTCTCCTCTCTCTCCTCTCTTCACCCTCTCTCTCCTCTCTTCTCTCCTCTCTCTCCTCTCTTCCTCCTCTCTCTCCTCTCTTCTCTCTCTCCTCTCTTCACCCTCTCTCCTCTCTCTCCTCTCTCTCCTCTCTCTCCTCACCCCAACCGGTCCAGACAGAAGCTCCGCCCACAACTGAGTCTGGTTCTGTCAGAGATTTCTTCCTGTTAAAAGGGAGTTTTTTCTCTCGACCGTCGCCAAGTGCTGCTCATTTTGGGATTTGTTGGGTTTTCCCTGTAATATTGCAATATTGACCTCACTATGTAAAGTGCCTTGAGACAATGTATGTTGTGATATGGCGCTATACAAATAAAATTGAATTGAATTGAATACGAAGACCAGGTCCAGATACGAGGACCAGATCCAGATACGAGGACCAGGTCCAGATACGAGGATCCGATCCAGACACGAGGACCAGGTCCAGATACGAGGACCAGCTCCAGACACGAGGACCAGGTCCAGATACGAGGACCAGGTCCAGATATGAGGATCCGATCCAGATATGCTCTAGACACAATGATTCTGCTCTGTATATCTCTAGAATTAATATCTAGATACTAGTTACATGACGTCTTTGGGGCCAGTGTTTCAAATCTCTGTTCTCTGCAGAAAGTGTGAGGTTCCAGTGAGTCGTGTGTCGGAGCCTCAATGAAGTAGCAGCAGAACGAACACATCAATAAATCATCATCACAGTTTTATTATTAGAGTCAAACACATGAACCATGAAGCTGCTGCTCGTCACTGGAGGCTTCACTCTACAGACACAACATGTATGTATATATACATCTATATATATATAAATATACATCTACATATATACATATAAATATCTACATATATACATCTATATATATACATCTATATTAATATATATATATATATATATATATATATATATATATATATATATATATATACATCTAGATACATCTATATTTTTATATATATACATCTATCAATCAATTGATCTGATTTGATCAGTGAAGTCGGTCATCCGTGTCAGAGTCGATGGATTAGTGACTTGAGAAGAGTCACTGACAGGGAGCTCGCTGATTGGACAGTCTGGATGATGTCATCACTCTGGATTATTATACATTAATATTAAATACTGAATCAATATATGATGGATCAATAAAAGTTCATCACACTGTTGTTGGAAGATGAAGAAACTGAACTGAACCACAACATGATAAATATCAAATATCAAACTGTCACCGTAAGAGAGAGAGAGTGTGTGTGTGTGTGTGTGTGTGTGTGTCTGTGTGTGTTGGACTAAAAATAAATGCTGAGGAAGCAAACAGTCGTCCATCGTCTCAGAGCTGCTGCAAAGGGTCACTCTGTGATTTCACCAGGACGAACAATAATATAATTATATATAACAATAATAATAAAATTATATTATTATTTTGTATTATTATTATAAATAATAATAATGATAGTTTATCAGTCAGTGATCGTCTTTATATACAGTCAGTGATCGTCTTTATATACAGTCAGTGATCGTATTTATATACAGTCAGTGATCGTCTTTATATACAGTCAGTGATCGTGATCGTCTTCATATACAGTCAGTGATCGTCTTTATATACAGTCAGTGATCGTCTTTATATACAGTCAGTGATCGTCTTTATATACAGTCAGTGATCGTGATCGTCTTTATATACAGTCAGTGATCGTCTTTATATACAGTCAGAGTGAGACGTCTTCCTGTATTTAATCTGTGTCTGTATAAAGTCTGAGTTACAGCTGATGATTCAGATGAAACTGAAGAAAGGTCGGAGCAGCAGCATATTTGACCCCAGAGAGTTTATATATTTATATTCTCCAATGTTCCTGCAGCTCGACAGCTCATTAATCTTGTATGAGTTTCCCCACCGTGGCTCCGTCAGCTGCACTGTAAGTACAGTACAGGATGACAGGAGCTGCAGAGGACAACGTAGCAGGAGGCGGAGGCGGGGGCGTGGCCTCTCCATCGCCGAGCGCCGCCAGGTGTAGGAGAGGGGTAGGCAGGTAGAGAAGTGGGGTAGGCGAGTGGAGGATTTGGGTAGGTGGGTGAACCAGTAGACCTGGAGTAAGCGGGTAGAGCGCTATGCTAAGCTAACACTAACAGTGAAGTCACTGGTTGAAGGCAAGTCGGACTTTAAAGGAACATTTCATAATTTTCAAGATGATTTTTATCATCATTAACAATCTGTCAACGATTAATCATCCTGACGTCTGCAGACGAGCATCAGTCGATCAATGATTCACTGATTAATCAACTGATCAATTCAGTTAATCTTCAACAGAAGGAATAAATCAGAGATCTATACAGGTCATCATCATCCTCCTCATCATGATCATCAATAAATAAAAGGTTCATTATAAAACCACGATGAAGAGAAACCGATTAATCAGCGGTGGACAACGTGAGTTATTGATAACAGAGTTATAGATAAGAGATTATTGATTAGTGGATCAGAATGAGATGAACCAATGAGGCGATTGATGAAGTTTAGATCTGATATATTGATTCAACGTTTCTTTTCACGTGACTGCGGCTCGTGACGTCTCAGTAGTGATGCGTTCAGGTGTCGTGTGGAACCGCAGCTCCGGCTCACCTGGACCTGGTACATGTCTCCGGGTCCGATCGCTCCTCCGGCTCCGCCGCACAGATCCGCTCGGTGTCGGTCCGGAGCCGCTCTGCTCTCAACCCGCAGCGAGACGACGCCGACGCTCGGGTCCGCTCCGGGTCCCGGTCCGCTCGGTCCAGTACGTCCGACGCAGAAGCACACAAACGCATCGGGGTCCGGTTCTCATGTCGCTCCGATCCGGTGGAGGGCGGGATGACAACAAACCGAGAAGAGCCGAGCCGTCCCGAGCTGCTCCGACGTCAAGCTGCCCAGGCTGCACACGAGGACTTCCGGTCCAGATTTTCAGAATACAGGTGCTGCTGTCACTGCTCAATCTGACGATTATTTTCACGAGGAATCGATTAGTTGTTTGGTTCATAAAACGTTGCTCGTGTTTCTCAAACTCCAACATGATGTTTGGTTTTGTTCACAAACCAAAGATCTTCAGTTCCTGTCACAGAGGAGCAGAGAAACAGAACATGTTCACATGGAAGAAGATGAAATCAGAGTGATGTATCTGACAGTGTGTCTGTTGTTTGTCTGTGTCAGTGTCTGTCTGTGTCTGTTGTTTGTCTGTCTGTCTATGTCTGTGTCAGTGTCTGTCTGTTGTTTGTCTGTGTCTGTCTGTCTGTCTGTGTCAGTGTCTGTCTGTCTGTGTCTGTTGTTTGTCTGTCTGTGTCTGTTGTTTGTCAGTGTCTGTCTGTCTGTGTCTGTGTCAGTGTCTGTCTGTCTGTGTCTGTTGTTTGTCTGTCTGTGTCTGTTGTTTGTCTGTCTGTGTCTGTTGTTTGTCAGTGTCTGTCTGTCTGTGTCTGTCAGTGTCTGTCTGCCTGTGTCTGTTGTTTGTCTGTGTCTGTCTGTCTGTGTCTGTGTCAGTGTCTGTCTGTCTGTGTCTGTTGTTTGTCTGTGTCTGTCTGTCTGTGTCTGTGGTTTGTCTGTCTGTGTCTGTGTCTGTGTCAGTGTCTGTCTGTGTCTGTTGTTTGTCTGTGTCAGTGTCTGTCTGTCTGTCTGTGTCTGTTGTTTGTCTGTGTCTGTCTGTGTCTGTTGTTTGTCTGTGTCTGTCTGGGTCTGTTGTTTGTCTGTCTGTGTCTATGTCTGTGTCAGCGTCTGTCTGTGTCTGTTGTTTGTCTGTCTGTCTGTGTCAGTGTCAGTGTCTGTCTGTCTGTCTGTGTCTGTTGTTTGTCTGTCTGTGTCTGTGTCAGTTGTTTGTCTCTTGCTGCAGACTAATCTGAATATGATTTAATTGACTCTTTTGTAGCTTCACATTAAAAATGAAGAGCAGGTTCAGATTTAAATTTCATGAAGTGTTTTAATAAGAAGTTTTTTTAATGGAATTCGGTCAATTACATCTCTTTAAATAAAAATAAAAGAATCTAGGATTTACATGTTTTCTGTAGTTGACAAGTGTAGCTGAGAAACAAGGAGGAGCAGGAAGTGGAACAAACACGTGTTCATCATCATCATCATCCTCATCCTCATCCTCATCGTCCAACTGGAAATATGAACACAGGAACTTTCTCTGATCAGAAACAAGTGAACTTGATCCGCAAACGTCTGTTCTGAGTCGGTTCTGTTCTGTTCAGACCGGTGTCATGTCTGACAACAGTGAGCTGTTCCTTTAAGAGGAACACGTGGAGAACAGAGGCCTGATTGGTCAGGACTGTATCACGTGTCTCCGTCTCCGTCCGCACTACGTGGTCCCTGGTTTGAGTTTGACTACAAACGTGACAGTGTCACTCTGGCCACGCCCACCAGTGATGTCAACGTACACCTGCATTCAGGTGGTCAGGTCGTGAGAACACTGTTGCTAGGCAACAGCAACATGGGAGCGACAGACGCTAACAGTTTTGCGAACCAGGTCACCTGACAAACGTCAAACTTCAGTTTAAGAGAAAAACATACGAATAAAATGACAATCATCCAATGAAAAATTCTGAAGACCAGAGGGCAGTCCGTCAGTGGTGAAGTTGCATCGTGGGTAATGTAGGCGTCAGGTTGTCTGTGGGAGCAGCAGTTCGACTCAGTTCTCGATTGGTTCACTGCCGTTGTGACCCTGCGACAAGCGACGCCCGGGTCGTCAGGGGGGACCTGAGTGACGCCCGGGTCGTCAGGGGCGACCTGAGTGACACCCGGGTCGTCAGGGGCGACCTGAGTGACACCCGGGTCGTCAGGGGCAACCTGGGTATCAACGTCAACCAGTTCCTCTTCGGCGGTGGTGGAGGCGGCGGAGGCGGCGCTGACCTCGCCCCCCTCTGCGTCCCGGGCATCAGTGGAGGCGACGCGTCGTTACCCGCGGCGACCTTGACGGTGTTCTTCCCGTAGAGTTTCCTCTCGTAGCGCAGCAGCTGATCCCAGAAGCCTGCGTTCAGTTTGACGTGGGGTCGACTCTCCTGCACCCAGCGGTGCGCCTGGCGCAGCGTCGCCGCCCTGTAGCGCATCAGGTACGCCATCACCAGAGCCGGGGATCGGCTCATCCCAGCGGCACAGTGCACCAGTGTCCCTCCCGCTCGGTTGCCGTGGATACGCTCGGCCACGCGGTCAAAGTGGTCGCCGAGCCGAGCGCTGGGCAGGTCGGGGACGGGAACCCGCACACACTCCACCCCCGGGTAGGCGGGGCTAGCGTGGCTCAGCGTGGCGTTGACGATCAGCGTGATGCCTTTCCGAGACACCAGCATTGCATTGTGGGGGGCGTCGGCCCCGCCCAGGAACAAGGTGGGCGTGATCTGAGAGAAAGACATGACGACGACCTGTCAGGAAACATACAAGACTGTTAGCCGAGCTTGGCACAAAGACTGGAAATGGTAAACTGATCGTCATCGTCAACGCCACGCTGAGACACGCTAGCCCCGCCTACCCGGGGGTGGAGTGTGTACTCTTTATTCACTACCATTCCATGTTTATGTCTGTGAAATACATATATTTATATATTTACGCTCTTTTAATAACATTGATCATATTATTTATTATTTTTCAACCCACTGCACATTACTTTTTGAACTCTGTATATATGTACTTATCTTTTGAGAAAAGTTTTGTTCCTGTACTTTTAATTGTATTTTCATACCCTGTGATACTGTGTCATACAGGGTGTCTAGTCTGGTCTGTTATCTAAGCTAAGCTAAGTTAGCATTGTATTGGACCATCAGAATCACTGAGCAGGTCCAGTTGCTCCTGTGTGAGTCCTTGTGTGTGTGTGTGTGTGTGTGTGTGTGTTACCTGGTTGGTTCCTTCTCTGTGGTTTTGGTTGTTTCTTCCTCTTCCACTGCCGTGAATGACACACACACACACACACACACACACACACACACACACACGCGTACCGTAGATGGTTGTGTGTCAGTCTACCAGCCAATCACCTGAAGGGTTAATTTTAGTCGGCCAGCTGAGGTCATGTGACTTTGACCAATATAAGTGTGTGTGTGATGTAGTTTCTAGTCTGACCTGTGGGGGGCGGGGCCGCTCCAGACGTCCGGAAGTACACCAGCAGAAGAAGTCGTTAGCCGTTAGCCGTTAGCTCGCTCCGTCATGGCGGACCTGAACCGGCAGCTGCAGCAGTACCTGGCCCAGTCCAAAGGCGGCGGCGGCGCGAAGACCATCTCGCAGTCCAGCTCCAGCACCACGGTGGACCTGGACGAGCCGCAGCCGGCACCCGGCAGCTGGTTCGGGCGGTGGTCCAGCCCGTGGTCCGGACAGAGCTCCAGCACAAACAGCGGCTTCTCTTGGCCGTGGTCGGCCGAGCCGGACCCCTGCCTGCCGGGCATGAGCCGCCGGCAGCGGCTCGTGGCCTTCGGGGTGAGCGCGTCGTTCTCGGCGCTGTGCTTCGGGCTGTCGGCTCTGTACGCGCCGCTGCTGCTGCTCTACGCCCGGAAGTTCGCGTTGCTGTGGTCGCTCGGCTCGTTGTTCGCCATCGCGGCCGCGGCGGTTCTGCGCGGCCCGAGCAGACTCGTCTCCGGGCTGCCCACGTCCCCCGGAGCCGCCGTGTACCTGTGCGCCCTCGGGGGGACCCTGTACGCGGCGCTGAGCCTCCACAGCACCGTGCTGACCGCGCTGGGCGCCGCCCTGCAGGTCGCGGTGATCGTCGGCTACGTGGTGTCGCTTCTGCCCGGCGGCAGCGCGGGGATCCGCTTCATGGGAGGGATGGCGGCCTCGGCCCTCAGGAGGACCGTCACCGGGAAGACCATGCCCATCTGACCGGACACCGAGGGACTGGGGGGGTCAGAGGGACCGGGTCAGAGGGTCTGGGGGGGGCAGAGGGACCAAGTCAGAGGGACTTGGGGGGTCAGAGGGACCGGGGGGAACATTCCAGGACATAAACAGGCTTATTGATTATTGACTTGTCAGCCTGGTGTTTTTTTTAAAGTTGACCTTTGACCTGATGAACTCACAGTGAACAAACTGAATGTTGACCCGAGGTCACCTGTGACGTCAGCTGCTGATTGGTGGAGGCTCTGATGATGGACAGCAGCTCAGATCAGTTATTGAGCGGGCCTCCCGTCAGTTGTGATATTAATAAAACTGAATTGTTCCATATGTATTTGTGTCTGTTGATGGGAATCAGTGTTCATGATTCAGTGTTCAGCTGAGGAGGTGGAGCTTCAACGAGTGACCAGGGGCCTGAACCAGGAAGTTTCTGATCAACATCTTGTCAGAAACATAAGTTTTTAATGACACAAAGAAACACTGACCCCTGCAGGCCAAATAGTCTGATCAGACTAAAACAAAGAACCACGCGACATATTTATTAAATGTAAAGTCTGATAATCGGCTGTAGATAAACAGGAAGAGAATATCTAACGATGATCAAACTGAGGTGATGTCATCAGTCACACTGGCTGTTCATTGACCAGTCTTTGAATCATAGTTCTAATAAAACAAAGTATCAGTTGCTGGTCTCAGTCTCCTCCTGTTGAATCAGATGATTGAATATTAATGAGTCTGAGTTTTAAAACATCGTCTGTAAACAACTATTGATCTTTAATATTTCTTTCACAACTCTTTTGTCCCAGTCAGGATCCTGTAGGATGATGTTGCTGGTTTTCCAGTGATCTGATTGGTCGGCTTGGTCAGGTTATGATTTCTTACCTCGAACTGAGCAGGTGAATTTCAGTATCAGTTACCATGGTGATTGACCCCGGTGACAAGTGAACGAGGCTTCAATATTAAGTTACCTCGACAACCACAGAAACTCAGGCCTCAGATGAGTCATCGAGGTGAACACATCACCTGGGACAGGTGAACGTCAGGTGTGAGCGACTGAACTCGTCAGTGTCAGTGTGTTCACGTGGTCTAAAAACCAGATTATTTTCAGATTAAGGCGACAGTCCAGTTTCTCAGACGCCGTGTAAACACCTGACCCCGGTTAACAGACCTGGATAACTCTTTTAGTAACCAGGGTCCGCACATGCTCCGTAGGTTCCTACTGCCCCGCCCAACTCGCAGGAGGCAACAACACGAAGCGTGACCTTTAAACCAGAGGACGTCGCCACGGCAACATAACGTTACTGAGGCGTAGAGAACGTAGGAGATGTACAGCGCTAAAGAGTCGTCCATGTTCTCCGCCGCTTTCCACGTTGTTGTGATTTTGAAGAAAAGTCTTATTCCAACCAGTTGTACATTGGCAGAGCGCCACCTACTGTACCGGAGAAAGAGTTACTCCGTCATTATTCCCTGCTCATGTATACGGGAAGATCTGACATAACTGTCTGATGCAACACAAACTCTTCCTGAAACATTTTGCCTGAAGTTCAAACTGAAAGACGACATCATATATATATATATATATATATATATATATCTATCTGACAATGATTTTAATGTCCCACGAGGAGCAACAGGAGCGATGGAATTTGAAGAGTGAATCTTTTTATTGTCCACCTCAGTGGAGACGGTGAAGACACAAAAACATAGAAATCTTTTACAAAAAGAGACAAAACGATCTGGAGACTGAAATAAAAGAGACGGCGCGAAGCTTCTCTACAGTATCTTACATTAAAACGATCCTGTGCTTCAGTGACGCAGTCCTCGGATACCGCCTGGTACCCTCGGACCAATCAGAAGCCACCGTTCGGCAGCAGCACAGGTCGCGTGTCACGTGACCAAAAGTCTGTGAGAGTTCATCAGGACCTGGACCTGAGAGGAGAGGAGGCTCATGGGAGATTTTCTCAGGACTACCGGCCCCGGGCGACTCCCCTCGGTGCTCCTCTGGGCGGTGGTCCTCCCCTCCTGGGACCCGGTCCTGGTCCAGGTCCTCCAGGACCCCAGCCTCCTCGTCCGCCTCGACCAGAAGGACCGTATCCCCCGTCCTCCCTCTGGGGGGGTCGACCTGCAAGAGACCATAGATTTATTTTCATATCTAACATCTAAAATAAGGATTCATCCTCTGAGGAGCAGAAACAGTGAGGTCTCACCTCCATCGGCTCCGGGGGACTCTCGCTCTCGGGGGTCTCCAGTTCCTGGGCCGTCCTGCCACGGACGTTTCCGGGGCGGCAGAGACGCCATGTCCATCCCCTGCAGGGAGGACGAGCGCTCACGACCGGCCGGGGACGACCCATCATGCATCTGCTGAACATCCCGATAACCATCGTGACCTACAGACAGGACGAGGAGAGAGGAGAGAAGGATTCAATAAAGTAATTTATGATGACGTCGTAGAGAAGGACACGACAGGAACCCTCACCTCCTCTAGGGGGCCCGCCTCCTCGAGGGGGCCTCCCTCGGCCTCCGTTGTCCCAGCCTCGGCCCATCTCCTCCGGGCCGTCAAAACCCTCCTCCTGGCCGCCGTATTCGTCGGGGTAACCTCGGCCCCCCGGGCGGCTGCCCCCCCCCCCCCTGAACCTGAAACACAGAGAGTCCAGCTCAGAACAGTTCAGAGCGGCTGACTCCTCACGTTCAGGAGTAGAGGGGAAACCATCTGACCTGTCCTCTCTCCGTCCTCTGAAGTCTCCTCCACTGAACCTCTCGTCGGGGCCCCAGTTCCCTCCAGAGCCTCCTCGGTGCCCTCCGCCCCTGTGGCCTCCCCCCCCTCCCTGGTATCCAGGTCCAGGTCCAGGTCTCCAGCCCTCATCTCCTCTGCCGTGAAAGTCCTGGCCTCCGTCAAAGTCCTGTGGTCCGCGTCGACTCTGCTGGTTGTCCCCCCAGTAAGGCCCGGACCCCTGGTCTGGTCCTCCAGGACCCGGCCGGTCGGGGGGCCCCATGTGGTGGTTGGGCGGCGGCCCCCGAGGATCTCCTGCGACGACAACAGTCAGTGTATATCGGACTGAAACTGGTCTGAGCTTCTGGATACTTTCAGATTTCACTGTAACATGTCACTTACCTTTGTTGTTGGGCCCCTGTTGCCCCATCCCGTGCATCATGGGGCCCGAGTTCTGACCCTGAAAAGACCACATCAGTCTTTAGTCTCAGACCTGAACCTGATCCTGGACCAGTCACATGTCTCACATGAGTCACATACATGCTGAATGTCATTCACAGAAACTCACCTGGTGCTGCATGTACGGGGGCCCCTGCATGTTTCCATGTGGTCCTTGCACGTTACCAGGGGGGCCCTGCATGTTTCCATGGGGTACTTGCATGTTACCTGGGGGCCCCTGCATATTTCCTGGAGGCCCATGCATTCCTCCAGGGGGCCCCTGCATGTTGCCCATCCCATAATTGTTGGGGATGTTGCTGTGTGTCCTTAGTGGGGGGCCCATCATCCCGCCCTGGGGGCCCATCATGTTCCCTTGAGGTGGCATCATGCCCCCCTGAGGTGGAGGCCCCTGAGAATCCCTTGGACCCATTCCCCGAGGAGGGGGGCCCATCATGCCAACTGGGGGCCCCTGCATCCCTCTGGGACCCATACTGTGAGGGCCTTGAGGACCCATGTTTCTTGGAGGGCCAGGATGTCTCTGCATTCCTTGGGGTCCTTGCATGTCTGGTGGTCCCATCATGCCCTGAGGGGGCCCCTGGTGAGGCTGAGGTCCGGAGGGTGGCCCCATCTGTCCAGAGGAAATGAAAGGGGGCTGCATGCCTCCAGGGCCCATGGGGGGCCCCATGTTGTTTGGCATCTGCTGAGGAGGGATGTTTGGAGGAAATCCTTGGTGGCCAGGAGGCATGGGACCCCCGGGTCCCGCTGGACCTCCAGGGCCAGAGAAGGGGGGGATTGGACCTTGTCCCTGTGGGGGGCCCATGTTCCCATCTGCGCTCATCCGCTGCACAAGAACAGAAGCAGTGTCAGAGTGTTGTTAGTGTCCCAGTGTTGTCAGAGATGTCAGTGTTGTCAGAGTGTTGTCAGAGTGTTGTCAGAGTGTTGTTAGTGTGTTGTTAGTGTTGTTAGTGTGTTGTTAGTGTGTTGTTAGTGTGTTGTTAGTGTTGTTAGTGTGTTGTTAGTGTGTTGTTAGTGTTGTCAGAGTGTTGTTAGTGTTGTCAGAGTGTTGTTAGTGTGCTGTTAGTGTCACAGTGTTGTCAGTGTGTTGTCAGAGTGTTGTCAGTGTGTTGTTAGTGTTGTCAGAGTGTTGTTATTGTCACAGTGTTGTCAGTGTTGTCAGAGTGTTGTCAGAGTACGAGAATATTTTCCAACAGAAGGCAGAGTCTCTCACCTCCAGCAGCAGAGGGTTGTTGTACTGCAGAGCTGCCATCTCCTGCTCCATCTCGGCCTGAGATTTCTTCTTCCCCTCCACCTTCTGCTCCACCTTTCTGTCTTTGGAATCTCCAGAGGGCGGCATCATGGGAACTTTGTTCTCCGTCCAGGCCTGCAGAGAGGTGACGACGGTCAGCAACAGTCAGTTTCTACAGACATGAGTTTCGGTGCAGTCGGTGTGTCCTGATGTTGACCAGGTTGTCTGCCGCAGCCGTTTACCTGTTGGAACTGCGCTGGGATCGGTTTGGCGTATGGAACCTTCTTCTGAGGGACCTTCTTGGAGTCTTTACCCATGACCTCGTCCATGCCCCAGTCCAGACCGGGTATCGACATCTCGACCTCAGGGGCCGCCTCTTTACCTGGACACAACAGTAACGCCTGAGTAACACCAGAATAACACCAGAGTAACACCAGATTTACACCAGTTACACCAGAGTAACCCAAGAGTTACACCAGAGTAACACCACAGTAACACCAGAGTAACACCAGAGTAACACCACAGTAACACCAGAGTAACACCAGAGTAACACCAGAGTAACACCAGAGTAACCCCACAGTAATACCAGATCTACACCAGTAACACCAGAGTAACACCAGTTACACCAGAGTAACACCAGAGCTACACCAGAGTTACAACCGATACTGATCTAAAACACTGAATTACTCAGTCAACTAAACAGAGATGAAACTTTATCTTTGTAACACTGACTTTTCTCATGACATTTCAAACTTTAAGCTTTATTTCCTTCAAATGACGTATTTTCCCTTTCAATGTTCATGTTTTTATTGTTGAACTCTTGAGATTTGTTTCCTCTGAGTCCCAGGATGAAACTCACTCTGCTCCTGCTCCATGGCGGCCTTCAGCTGCTCGGGGATCCCCATCCCGGGGATGGCAGCCATGCTGTTGGGCTCCATGTCGTCTGAAACACAAACACACAAAGATCAGCTGGGAAGTCACAAACATTTGTGTTTGTTCGTTTGTCCTCTGAGACTCACCGTACTCCACGCCGTCCTCCGACATCCCAGGCAGCAGGTTCAGGTTGTAACGATCTCTCATCTTATCGCCGGGTCGATTCCTCGTCCAGAATTTACTGAGAAATACAAGACAAGACAAGACAGTTAGAGGACAGTCACAGGACAGTTAGAGGGCATCTACACCCAGAACTCCTACTTCCTAAGAAACTAAACAAAGTAAACGCACTGACAGCTGACTGAGTATATATAAGTAATAAAAGTTGTGTAGACATTGCGTTCCTACCTGGTGTGGTCGTTGGAGCCGGAGCACAGGATGTGACCCAGCGGATGCCAGGCCAGACTCCAGATCATCCCCTCATGAGCCATCTCCATCCCCCCAACCTCCTTCTCCACCCTGAGCACCACAACAACAACAGTCAACACCTGAGCCAGTAAACAACACACTGACACCCCAACTTCAGTGTAGTGTAACTGTGACACTGTCATCACTGGTAGACATTGTGTGTGTGTGTGTGTGTGTGTGTGTGTGTGTGTGTGTGTGTGTGTGTTACCCAGTGTTCCAGAACAGCAGAGAACCGTCGGAGCCTCCACTGGCGAACAGGCCTTCGTGGACGGGATGCCAGGCGACGGCTGAGGACACGTCGGAATTAAGTGTTCAGTGTGTGGTTGTTGTGTAGTTGTGACAGACGGAGGACAACGACCCTGTCACTCACCTGTCGCCTCCTTCTTGTGTCCTCTGAACACCTGCAGCTCCTCCTTCAGGTTCCTGATGTCGAACAGTTTACACAGGTGGTCACGTGACGCTGTCAGCAGCCAGTTACCATTCAGGTTCCACTTCACCTCCATCACTGTGTTCTTATGGGCGTGGCTGAGGACAGAGAGCACCGACCAATCACAGGCTGCGACTGAGCCCACTGACCACTGGTGTGTGTGTAACGTGTGTAACATGTGTAGTGTGTGTCCTTACAGTGTAGCCAGACTCTGTCCGGTCTTCGGGTCCCAGAACTTGATTGGCTGTTGACTGTCTTTACTGCCGGAGACCACAAGACCTTTAGTGGGATGCCAGTCAACACACTTCACATCAGCACCATGACCTGAGGTGACACACACACGTTAGTGCAAGTTTAATCAATATTATCTGTACTTTATAGTTGTTTTAAAACAAAAACATAGTTTTTTTTTTATTTTAGCAAAGTCCTTCATCAGTATGACATCATGTTCCTCATGGTGTACCTCGGAGGATCCGCTCCTCGTGGCAGCGCAGGAAGTCCCAGATTCGGACGGTGCCATCGTCAGAACACGTGGCGAATTTATTATCTGTGGGAGAGAAACTGGACAGGAGAGGAGAGAGTCAACCAATCACAGTGACATGTGACATCAGAGACCTTCACTTCCTGCTTCAGAGACGCTGTTGTTTCACCAGCTCACCCTAACTTTGATGCCTTCACTGACAAAGCAGTGTTCAGCTACACTCATTGTCCTGTGAGGGTTGGGGGTGGAGCCAATTTACCATCACTTGGACAGATCACCAGCTAATCACGGGCTTTATCCATAATAACACGCCTGAACACACACGTCACGTGACAACACAGGTGTAAACAGGAAGTAGTCGTTTGCTTAGTAACAGAAACTCCTCCAAAGGAGAAACCGCGATGGTGATGACGTCGAGGTGGAACGACGTCCTGTCAGTGTTCCTGACAGGACGTCAAGTCGTGACTGATGAGAACCAATCAGAGAAGAGAACGTGGGGTCTGCGTCATCATTCGGGAACAAAAGTGTTTCCCCATGAGGCTGTAAAACGGCGCCAGGCGTAACCATAGCAAGAGTGAGGAGTTATAGTGTAGACGTTGCCACGGAGACAAACTGTGGGAGGAAACAGAAGAGAACACGTGACCTCCACACAGGAAGCGCCGCTCGACTGTGAGGGGACGGTGATAGCCGCTGCAACACTGACCCACCAGCATTACATCATACGTCCGAAAACAAGGCTGATTTAATGAGTTGAGGCCCAACGACCTCCTGAAGAATCTAAATGTCTCCGCCTGCTGGATGGTCACTTGAACTTCATAGAGCGCGCGCGCGCGCGCACACACGCACGCACGCACGCACGCACGCACGCACACACACACACACACACACACACACACACACACACACACACACACACACACACACACACACACACACACACACACACACACACACACACACACACACACACACACACACACACACACACACACACACACACACACACACACACACAGTGCAGGAAGCTTCACTTGTATAAAAGCTGAGAGTGAAACACGGACACACAATTGACGCCATTTTAGCTTCGTAGCTAAGGGGAGGGAACACCAACGTATTGTCAAAAATTGCAGACGAGGACGCAGTGGACGAGGATGCAGCGGACAAGGAGGTAGGACGCAACGGCGGGGAACGTGGAAAAAAACCCCAAAAGAAAACATTAATTTCTACATTAAGGAATCACATGAAGTACATGTGTACACAGTACACACATGTAGTACACAGTACACACATGTAGTACACCGTGAACACTGTACACTGACATGTAGTAAATCGTGTACACCGTGCAGACATAGTACATACTTTACCTTTAATGAATTTGAATTTCCCTACGGGGATCAATAACGGTAGATCTCATCTTACGCGTGAGTACTGTGTACTACATGTGAGTGTTCTGTGTACACAATGTACTACATGTGAGTGTACTGACTTAAGTATCTGAGAGAGTTTGACTTTCCAATACAAAATAATAGTTTTTGTCGCTACATCAAACCAACAGTGACCCACAGTGACTCCTTCACCCTAAACTACACAAGTGGAGATGTGGCGTTTTTGTTAGCTAACAGTTTCACTCTGGCTCGTGTAAGTGCTAAGCTAGGCTAACAGTTTCCCCATGCCTCGTGTTAGTGCTAAGCTAGGCTAATAGTTTCCCTCTGCCTCGTCTTAGTGCTAAGCTAGGCTAACAGTTTCCCCATGCCTCGTGTTAGTGCTAAGCTAGGCTAACAGTTTCCCTCTGCCTCGTCTTAGTGCTAAGCTAGGCTAACAGTTTCTCGCTTCCTCGTCTTAGTGCTAAGCTAGGCTAACAGTTCCCCCCTGCCTTGTCTTAGTGCTAAGCTAGGCTAACAGTTTCCCCCTGCCTCGTCTTAGTACTAAGCTAGGCTAACAGTTTCCCCCTGCCTCGTCTTACTTTTAAGCTAGACTTAGTTTCCACCGTCTTGTCTTAGTGCTAAGCTAGGCTAACAGTTTCCCCCTGCCTCGTCTTACTTTTAAGCTAGACTTAGTTTCCACCGTCTTGTCTTAGTGCTAAGCTAGGCTAACAGTTTCTCCCTGCCTCCTCTTTGTGCTAAGCTAAGGTTTGGGACTTTGGAGCATCATTATGAAAGTCTGCAGGTGCCAAAATTAAACTAAACCATTTAATAAAATCTCACTCATTTCTCTCTCATGACATTTATATTACAATCTCATGATTTATTATTCAAATATTAATCTGTCAAAATGAAAACAGCCATGATAAGAATTCCTTTTTAAACTGGACCTTTATTTACATTTGAACTAATTTGATAACTTTTACAAATTTGACACCTGACATCAGGACAAATTCATAAATGAGTTTGAAAGAGCAGTTAACGTTTCATCACTGAAATTTATAATTATATGAGTATTGAAAAAATAAACCTGAAAGTTTGGTTTCACAACATATTTTTTTGGCAGCTGTAAACCTCCGTTCTTTAAATCCCTCACAGCAGCACTGAGGCTCATGGGTAATGTAGTGTGACTGAAAGATAAATGGATGACATCACACTACAGGTGATCCTGGTAAAGGCTACGTGCTGGTTTTACACAGACAGTGTGGTGGACTGCTGAGGAAGTGTGATGTCATCTGCAGCCTGATGATGTCAGCAGTGTCACGTGGTGGAGTGAAACTATCCTGCTGTTGCATTGTGGGATATGTAGGCTGGTGTGTTTGGAGTCAGGATGTCGGGGGTTTTAATCGGTCTCCTGGTAAAACCAAAAGGATGTTAACGCTCCGTGTTTAAGGTGGAGATGATTCAAAGCTTTATTTAAACACCTAGTCTGACGGTGTGCAGCAGCTTCTCTTTATTCACTTTATTAATCACTGCTAAAACTTTATTGCTCAAAGTCAAACCCGGGGCCTTTATTATTTATTCTGACCACGCCCCCTCCCCTACTGGGCCTATCCAAACCAGTTAAGAGTAAATAATTAATGACTTTATTAACACAATATAAACAGCTTATCAGCCACATCAGGCAGAATATCAACAACAGATCACTGCAGTGTTGCGACAGCACACACGTACATCTGTCATGAATCAACCACAACATGTGGCAGCGCCCCCGCTTGGCTGCGGCGAGCTGCTGCACTGCCAACAGTGAGTGGCAGAGACTCGCGTAAACTACAGAAAATGGTAGATTGGGTATAAACCTGGCTTCTCTAATGGCCTCCTTGTGAGCCTGGAACATCTTCACGTTGTTCATGTTGGACTGCCAGTACTTCACGTAGCCGCCGTGGTCAGCCGTCAGCATCCACATGTCATTGTGAGACCAGGTCATCGCCCGCACAGGACTGTCGTGGGCCTGCAGGAGGAGACAGGAGGGGGTGGGGCCAGACAGTCAGTCAATTCATTTGTAACTTCAGACAGACGTGAAAAATGACATGTCACATGACTGAGACGGTTTAACCTTTGACCTTCAAATGCTTTGACTCTAAAATCAAAAAAACCATAATATCTGATCAAAGTGCCACCCTTTTGTGGGCTCGACCTTCAGAGATGCCTCATTCTAAAGGTCAAAGGTCAGGTGACACAATGACAGACAGACTGTTTGTGTCTCTCTGTGGTGTAAAGAGAAGGATCGGAGGACGTTCACCTGTAAAATCGTCTCAAAGTTGAAGGTGAGTCCGTTCCACAGCGTGAACTCGCCACTGGAGGCGCCGGTAACGAGGCGTCGACCCTCCGGAGTCCACTGCAAACAGGAAACATCACATCACAAGTCGCTCACATGCCAAACATCAGATGTCGAACAGGAAGTGAGGCCGCAGCAGAAACTCACCCTGATCACAAACACCGGACACTTGACTTTGTTGGTCGAGGTTCGGACAAATTTTGTGGTGACAGCGTTCATCGGGTTGTAAATCATCCCGAGAGGAGGAACCAGCTGCAGCACAGACAGACACAGACGGTCAGTACAAACACAGACAGTATAGACACAGACAAACAGTACAGACAGTCAGTGCAGACAGTAATCAGACACAGACAGACAGTACAGACACAGACAGACAGTACAGACAGACAGACAGTCACAGACACCAGGAGGTGATTTGTTCCAGTTTCAGGACCAGTGAATATTTTTAATGTTAATAATCATCCTGTAATAAAGTTATAAAACATGGAACATTTCTAAATACAAGGTTGTAATCTTTATCATCACGTGAAAGTTGATTAAATGATATAATATAAGAACAGTCAGTTATTTTTCTGTTCAGTCACATGATGTCATCCTGTCCGCATAATAATGCTTATGCTGCTTATAATAATCATCTTTATTAACGTTTCAGTGAACTCTAGGTTAGGATTAGGGATCAGACATGTGACGTGTGTTGTGTTTTTGCACTGACGTCGTTGTAACATCCTGCGTCGGGCTGGATGGCTCTGAAGTCTCGATGGTCCCGCTGCCACACACGGTTCTGCACAGAGAACAGAGGTTCTGATGACACCTGAACTCACCACGGCTCACAGGTTAGAGACTGTAGCTGAGCAACAGAACGTTCGGATGACACCGGACCTAACCACGGCTCACAGGTTGAACAGAACATCTCGACACTGACCCATAATAAATCATTATCCAACAATCAATGACAGAAGTGATCAGAAGACAAGCAGACTTCAGATCGTGTCTGTGGCTCGTCCACTAGCCAGGGGTCAGTGGACGATGTGGCCTTACGTAAAACTCTGAACCTCAAATTGACCCTGAAGGCAGTGTGGTTCTGTTTGTCATGGAATTTTCGTCTATCCGGGCAGAGAAACTCTTATGATGAGTCTTCTAAGGCACCAAGCGAGGTCATCTCATCTATGTCAGACCAAAACAATCATTGAGCAGCAGAAGTCTCTCTCAAGGCGTCATCGTCGCAGGGAGATGAAGACATTACTCAAAGCTAAATACACTACAGAGACCGGAGATAGGCAGATTAACTTGGGGCGCCATACAATGACCCCCCTGCTGATCTGTATGACGAACGGAAAATCTCCTTGATATATTGAGCTCTTATAGTAAATACTTAAGACAAAACTGCTTAAGACATTCACGGTTTCCGTCTCCATCGATTATTCCATTTCACTGTTTAAATAAAGTTTTTAGAGGCGGGGTTACCTGCAGGTATCTGATGACAGAGGGGTTGTAGTCAATGGTTTTGCGGTTCACTGCCTTCCTCATGCGTTTGCCGTCGAAGGTCAGCTGCTGCATCGCCTGTTGCTGGGCGAAGTCTGGCCTCTTGTAGAAGACCTGCCGCGGCGCCTGGTGCTGGAAACGCGGCATATGGAAGAACCGCTGCGGTGAACCGATGTCTGTCGCCATGGTGACGGTCTGAACCTGCAGGTGGCGAGAGCAGGTGGTTAATAAATGAGTTTGTCGTTCATCATTTGTCAGTGACGGAGGTTTTACATAAATATCAGTTGAACATGGGCTGAAACACTGAACGAGCTGCGATCAGCTGAGATGTTCATTCAACAATCTTTGTAAAAACATGTACTAACAACAAACCATTTATTATATGAATATACATTAATGAGTATTAATAAACATGAAGGATCAGACGAGCTGCAGCCAGCGACTCATCAGCGACAAACCAAACGAGTTGCGAGACGCTGGAGGCGGAGCCATTTCCTGTGTGAAGCTGCGGCGAGTTCTCGTTCAGCTTTAATGAGATTAATACAAAAATCATAACTGCTATTCTATATTTAATATGACATCATGCAGACTGTGTCTGACGGACAGTTCCTCCATCAGAGCTGGGGTCACATGACCAGGCTAACACTTTCCCGCTGCTTCCAGTCTTTGTGCTAAGCAAAGCTAAAGACATGACACAGATCCCATCAAGAGTAGAGGATGCTCAAATGGAAAAAATACCAAACAACAATAATAATATATGATAATAACTCTGGAGCAGTGGCTGCATCATCAATATATTAATATATCAATGAAGATTTGATAATAAAACAGAAAATTATTCAGACGTGAGTATGAGTGGCAATGATTAATATTAATATTATCTTATAGGGCTGAAAGAGTTGAAGAAAAGAATTTAATTCTTTCTTACAGATATTGCGATTTCATATATAATTTTTGGAGCAAAGCTTCAGTTCAATATTCACCAACACATTCATCACTTTGACTCTTTGTTCTCATGCAGGGATGAGAAGCTGTAGATATGAATCACTTCCAAAATGTATTTATTAAATTGGCATAGAACAATCACAAATAGAACAATTATCACAAGAGCTGCTACTGTCTTAAATAATTTAAGTCATAATAATTTGTCATAATAATAACAATTACAATAATAAAATAACAGGACCTTCCTGTAACATCACTTCACTTATGGCTCAGGAGCAGCAGCTAAATATTTCACATCTGCTGCCAGCAGAACAATATTTACTAATGTCCAGCGTTGAGCTTATACATCCACAAAGTACAGTCAGAACCATCATCAACAAAGTGAGGACGACATGTCATAACACACACCTTACATGAAATATCTAAATATTAACACTGATTTGACTTTTGAACATGTTTGTCATTAAGACTGAAACTATGCAGAACAACACACACACACACTTTCATTTATGTTGCTTTGATCTTTTTTTGTTGAGCTTTGAATAAATATACTGATAATTTGTCAAGTGTTTCGCAATATAACCAAAAAATATCACAATATTATAGGCCATATTGCCCAGCGGTAGTCACAGTATGATGTCATTTCATACAGTGATAATATTTAATGAATCTACTATACTGACATCATCCAAACTGATTCAACTGGTAATAAACTAATAAAACCACAAGATCAACAACCAGTTCTGACCGTTTACTGAGAATTATCAAACCCACAATGCACCATGAACACAAGACTCAGTATCCCACAATGCACCATGAACAGATGAGTACAACCACACAGTGCCAAAGCTGAAGTATGTGAAACCTTTATTTTACAGAGAGGCTGAAATTAAAACCAGGACCAGACTCAGGACCAGGACCAGGACCAGGACCAGGACCTGGACCTGGACGGGGATATGGCTCAGGACCAGGACCAGACTCAGGACCAGGACCAGACTCAGGACCTGGACGGGGATATGGCTCAGGACCAGGACCAGACTCAGGACCAGACTCAGGACCTGAACGGGGATATGGGTCAGGACCAGGACCAGACTCAGGACCTGGACCAGACTCAGGACCTGGACGGGGATATGACTCAGGACCAGGACCAGACACAGGACCAGACTCAGGACCTGGACCAGACTCAGGACCTGGACCAGACTCAGGACCTGGACGGGGATATGGCTCAGGACCAGTGCCAGGACCTGGACGGGGATATGGCTCAGGACCAGGTCCAGACTCAGGACCTGGATGGGGATATGGCTCAGGACAAGGAACTGGCTCAGGACCAGGGCCTGGACCAGACGCAAGAACTGGCTCAGGACAGATCAACTACACGACCTGAGATCAGATCAACTACACGTCCTGCGATCAACTACACGACCTGAGATCAACTACACGTCCTGAGATCAACTACACGACCTGAGATCAGATCAACTACACGACCTGGGATCAGATCAACTACACGTCCTGAGATCAACTACACGACCTGAGATCAACTACACGTCCTGAGACCAACTACACGACCTGAGATCAGATCAACTACACGACCTGGGATCAACTACACGACCTGGGATCAACTACACGTCCTGAGATCAGATCAACTACACGACCTGAGATCAACTACACGTCCTGAGATCAACTACACGTCCTGGGATCAACTACACGACCTGGGATCAACTACACGTCCTGAGATCAGATCAACTACACCTGGGATCAACTACACGTCCTGAGATCAACTACACGACCTGAGATCAACTACACGACCTGAGATCAGATCAACTACACGACCCGAGATCAACTACACGACCTGAGATCAGATCAACAACACGTCCTGAGATCAACTACACGACCTGAGATCAACTACACGACCTGAGATCAACTACACGTCCTGAGATCAGATCAACTACACGACCTGAGATCAACTACAGGACCTGAGATCAGATCAACTACACGTCCTGAGATCAGATCAACTACAGGACCTGAGATCAGATCAACTACACGACCTGAGATCAGAGGACCTGAGATCAGATCAACTACACGACCTGAGATCAACTACAGGACCTGAGATCAGATCAACTACACGTCCTGAGATCAGATCAACTACTCGACCTGAGATCAGATCAACTACAGGACCTGAGATCAGATCAACTACACGACCTGAGATCAGATCAACTACTCGACCTGAGATCAGATCAACTACACGACCTGAGATCAACTACAGGACCTGAGATCAGATCAACCACACGTCCTGAGATCTGATCAACTACTCGACCTGAGATCAACTACACGACCTGAGATCAGATCAACTACACGTCCTGAGATCAACTACACGTCCTGAGATCAGATCAACTACACGACC
The DNA here is from genome assembly GCF_022379125.1 of Scophthalmus maximus. NCBI lineage: Eukaryota > Metazoa > Chordata > Actinopteri > Pleuronectiformes > Scophthalmidae > Scophthalmus > Scophthalmus maximus. Next base: position 27,957,614 of record NC_061519.1, read on the forward strand.
TGAGATCAGATCAACTACACGACCTGAGATCAGATCAACTACACGACCTGAGATCAGATCAACTACACGACCTGAGATCAGATCAACTACACGTCCTGAGATCAACTACACATCCTGAGATCAGATCAACTACACGTCCTGAGATCAGATCAACTACACGACCTGAGATCAACTGCACGACCTGAGATCAGATCAACTACACATCCTGAGATCAGATCAACTACACGTCCTGAGATCAGATCAACTACACGACCTGAGATCAGATCAACTGCACGACCTGAGATCAGATCAACTACACGTCCTGAGATCAGATCAACTACACGACCTGAGATCAGATCAACTACACGACCTGAGATCAACTGCACGACCTGAGATCAGATCAACTACACATCCTGAGATCAGATCAACTACACGTCCTGAGATCAGATCAACTACACGACCTGAGATCAGATCAACTACTCGACCTGAGATCAGATCAACTACTCGACCTGAGATCAGATCAACTACACGACCTGAGATCAACTACTCGACCTGAGATCAGATCAACTACTCGACCTGAGATCAGATCAACTACACGACCTGAGATCAACTACACATTAAAAGCTGTGTTTTATGTAGATCAAAAATCACCTCTGACCGCGTCTATAACAAACCTCGGTCTCCGCTTACCGGACAAACACGGCAGCTGTCCTCCCGGGGCCCGGTCGACCCGGAGCCGGCTCACAGCGCCTCTGACCGCTCGGTCCTCCCGCAGCCTCGGTGTTGTTGTGGGGACTCGGGAGAGCGGCACCACGCGGTCCCAGTGACACTCCCGGCAGCTCACTCGGAGCTAACAGAGCGCCCGGCGGGAGGTGCCGCTTCACACCGGAGCCCCGGCGCGTCCTGCCGCGGCTCCCCGGGACAGGACGCACCGGAGCCCCGGGACAGGTCCCCGCTACTGGGACTCATTTGAAATCATTATCGTCTCTGACGACGCGTTAGCTTCGTTTAGCTCCAGGGGCTAACGGTGCTAGCAGACGAACCGTCGGCAGTTAGTGGGGCGCAGTGCGGGACCGGACCGACGCTTTGACCGCGACACGATGTATTAAACGGGGTGTTTGAGCAGAACCAGGCCGGCGGACCGAGCCGGCGTCCGGCGGCAGCTCGGCTCGGCTCTGCTCGGTGTGTTATCGGGCAGCCGGGGGGTAAATGGCGGCCCGGTCGCTACAATAACTAACGCGCTGCAGCTCCATACTCACCAGCGGTGTCCGCGGCGGAGCTATCGGGGTGTGTGTGGTCGCGCGGCGGCCTCTTCGCTCCGCAGGAACATGGAGCTCTCACCCAGAATTCAGCCGAACACGAGTCGGTTCGTCCGTTCAGCCTCCGGCGGACTCCATCATGACGCTTCTTCTTCTCGGCCCGCACTGATGCATGCCGGGACGTTTCCACAACGGGCGGGAGACCGTGGCGTCATCGCCGCTACGAACTCTGGGAAAGCGAGTTTTCGCGTTTATTTATTTATTATTGTTACTGTTTTTTATCCTGTTTCATGTAGAAGCGTTAATTTGATGTATTTTTCATCATAGACTGTGGTATAGACAGTCAAATAGACCAGATACAGTGTGATTGACCGCTGGTCCCTTGTTGTAGGTGGAGGAGCGGGGGGTGTGGCCTGACTGTGGTTACTTCTGGTTTCAAAAAACAAGATGGCGCCGAACAAAATGGCTTCAAAGCGTTGAGCTCTGGTCGAGGCCATGTTCTTGGTCCAGCTAAGAGATCGCAACGTGATTGGTTGTACACTATTCTTATTTTTCTTCTACTTCTTCTTCTTCTTCTTTGTTTCTAATGGTGGCTGGCAACCAGCATAACAGACGTATTGTCGGCCCCTTCTGCTCCGGAAATTGTCCTGTGACAGTGACACATGTTAAAAAATGGCGGAACACTGACAATGAATCTCTTCATCAATTCAACATGATTCTGTTTATTATGTACACGCTATTCATTTCTCCTTCAGTGTTGTCAACACTGTAGCATCCTTTAACTCAAGAAAGATATTTGACTGTAACTGGACCATAATGTACTAAATGAACATCTTCACAAGATTTGGTCTCATGGACTCTCCTGGTGAACCAGGCAGAATACCACTGATTCTGACAGACTGTACTAAAACATGGATGACGTGCAATCACGAGTCAGTGTCAGCTGTCAATCATGATGTCTCAGCCCGTTTGTCAGCTGTCAATCATGATGTCTCAGCCCGTTTTTTTATCATCAAATAACAAATGCAAAGTGATCAGAATGACCTCACATTAGAACCCGACCAATACATCTGTTGGTCGATAATATCGTCCAATATTAGCCTTTTACAGACATGACAGTATCAGCCGATTAGTTTAGAGCCCGACCGATATTTCGGCCAACTAAAATATCAAGCCCCAACTACATGTCTTTGTCATAAAAGCTTTGATAACGACATCTAAAAAATATATATTATATCTATATCTATAACTATTTATAAAAATCCATAGTGGTCAGTCCATGTCCCATCTGCTAACACGGACGGGGCGGGGCTTATGACCTATACTGCAGCCGGACGCCAGAGGGCGATCCAGGTGACTTGGCTCCACATCGTCACTGACGTCAGCAGCACCGTTAGTAACGCGTCCAATCAGAGGAGAGTCTGTTGAACCCTCGCGGCCGTTTCTCTCCTCCTCGGACCCGCCGCCGGTGAGTTCACCCGCAGTTAAACGCCACATCTCGACCGGTAAAGCACCGGGGACACAGGCGGCAGCGTGTACCGGACCAAAGTCCCGGTCTGAGCCGGGACAGTCACAATTTAACCCGCGTTAACGGTCGGAGCGGGCGCGCGGATGCTAACGCGTGCTAACGGTGGTTAGCTCAACTGTCACAGACTTTAATGAGTCAGAGTTTGTCCTTCGTGACTGAAGTATGATCATTATGTTTAAAAAACACAACGACCATAACGTAATATAACGGGTGGTAATAAGTAGAAGAAGTTGAAGTCACTCTCTCGACCTATAGGATTGTTATATCATGTGATCTTCTTTTGTTTGGCTTTGTAAATATTTGACCAGGGGTCTGAATGTTAATGATTTGGTGGAAATAGATTTTTATAGCTGCTAAAATTGTACAGTTTATTATTAGCAGTTGAATACAGGGTCTTACAAAACGATCAGCTCGAATCCAGCGATGTGATTGGTTCATAGTGGAGTAATGAGCATATACCAGGAAACAGTGTCGGTAGATGTCAGCTGTCTGCAGCTGTCGCAAATGGACCTTTTTTTTACGTTTGCAGTGTCACACTTGCTTTTTATTTTTATATTTGTTGGAAATAAAGTAAAAATTAAATGAAATATAAAGTAGAAGATATTGTTATATAGTTGATTCGGTCACACAGGACACAGTATTTGTACTTGAATAAGTCACAGAGCAACAACTGACGGTTATTAACACAACATGAATGTGTTTTATAACGACACGATGAGTCTGCTGCTTCACACACATGATGAAGAAAAGTGTGTGTGCTGTGTTTCCTGCAGAAGCTGTTCAGTGTTCGTATGATGAGCAGAAGAAGCCTGAGGTCGTGGTGAGAACTAAAGTACACACAACACACTGTCACACACACCTGTCACGAAAGACAATCGGTGGCTGTATATAAAAACAATCATGGAGCCGCCATCTTGTGCTGCTGACGTCATGTGGAGTGGAGCCGTGGTATCGAGGCTCCGCTCGCGCGCTCTGAACCAATCCTGAGGCAGTGTCAGCTGTCAATCATCACGTTTTGATATCATGAAATAACAAATGAAAATCAAAGTGATCAGAAACATGACAGAAACACTGATGGTCCATGTGTTTGTGTCTCAGTGTGATTCGATCAGGACGTAGAGGACGATTCTGCAGTGTCAGAGTAGAGACGCCTGCATGGACACAAGACGAGGTGACATCCTCTCCTTATCTAACAGGAAGTGTCCAGCTCCTTCACAGTAAAGCTTCTGGGTTGAGCAGCAGCAGGGCTTTTATTGTGAAATCAATCTTTTGATAGTTGTCGGTCAGTGACATTAGGACTTATGATGATGATGAGGAACCGTCCTCTCTGTCTGTGTCTGTCTCAGGGTCAGAGGTCAGATGTGGACCGGCTGCAGATAAGGAATCCAGAGATTGTGAAAGGTCCCTGGACTGAGGAGGAGGACGAGAGGGTAAAGGCGCCGCTAACAACCCAGTCAACACAACACCATCCTGAGTCCTCTGTCTGACACTAATCAGCTGATCAGTCCAGACAGAATTCCCTGTACTGTGTCTGCTGTATCCAGCAGGTCTTCCTCATACATGCTAATAATATGTTGTGATGTCACTTCCTGTGCAGTTGATCACGCTGGTCCATAAGAACGGTATGAAGCGCTGGTCGCTTATCGCCAAACACCTGTGCAGTCGTAGCGGGAAGCAGTGTCGCGAGCGCTGGCACAACAACCTGGACCCGGCGGTGAAGAAGGGCAGCTGGACGCGGGAGGAGGATCTGATCATCTGTAAGGCCCATAGACTTCTGGGTAACCGCTGGGCCCACATTTCCAGACTGCTGCCTGGCAGGTACGTAGAGGGTCTGCGGGGTCGGTGGTCAGAGATCAGCAGGTGTGACTGACGATTTTGCGTCTCATCCTCAGGACAGATAACTCCATCAAGAACCGCTGGAACTCCACCTTGAGGAGGAAGGTGAACAAGCTGAGACAGGAATTCAGCTCTAGGACCTGCACCCGCCCCACCACCACCAAGGTCCCCGCCCCCCCAACAAGGTCCCCGCCCCCCCAGCATAGATGTGGTCTAATGCTGACAATCCTCCCGCAGGCGGACAGTGTGTCCAACGTGATGGACAAGTCCAGCTGCACCTTGAGCGAACAGAGAAGCTTCGCCTACCTGTGCTCCACCTGTCCCAGCCCCTCCTCCTATCTGAGAATGTGCAAGGTGTTTACACAGAAGGTCATTTCATATTTTGAAAGGGAGCTTTAGTGAATAGAGAGCAACAGTGACTCCGCCCACTTCTTGAACAGCTCCGGTTCCAGATGTTAATTTACCATTCGTTCATTTCCTTCATTGACGTTTCATAAAATATTTATATGAAGAGTTTTAAAACTAAAATTAAAACAAGGTTGATTTCATACAGACTTGTGTCGTGTACAGGTTCATGTTCCATCGTTTAACAACCTCAAAGCTCGACAGGTGATTCGACCTGCATAGTTACCACATTATGGCTAATAATCAAAATGTCAATGTAGAATATGAATATGGGATTTTCACTCCTGGAACCTGTCAGTAACCTGAGAAGCTCGATGTGATCATATGACTTTAATGTATAATTATAAAAGAGAGACGGATGTTCCATCTGTATCCACTTAAGACTCTGTTACTGCAGTGAAGCTGCACCATCAACACTGATCACCAGGGGGAGTCATATCGTCCATCTTGATGTATTCAGTCTGTGATTTAGACTGAGACGCCCTCCAGTGGCAGGAAATGATATGTTGTGCGATAATGATTGAAAAAGTACAGAACCAACGATTTCAGTTAATGCTGTAAGTTTGTCAGAGTCAGCACGACTCACCACCTGACCTGTGATCTGACCTGACCCCTGGTCCTTTGCAGTTAACGGTGTGCTGTGTGCAGGTGGAGCAGCTGATGAGCAGTGAGGACAAAGCATCCGCCTCCGAGCTGCATCAGCAGGAGGTGGAGCAGGATGTGGAGCTTCTCCCCCTGATCTTCTCCCCCTCTCAGGTGAAGAGCAGATGTTTGTCCTGATGTCAGACTGTTGATCGGACGTTTGTCTGACGTTTGTCTGATGTTTGTCGTCCATCTTGATGTATTCAGTCTGTGATTTAGACTGAGATGCCCTCTGGTGGCAGAAAATGACATGTTGTGCGAAAATGATTGAAAAAGTACAGAACCAACGATTTGAGTTTATGCTGTAAATTTGTCTGAAGCAGGATCAGAGTCAGCACGACTTATCATGTGAACCATCACCACCTGACCTGTGACCTTACCTGACCCCTGGTCCTGTGCAGTAATGGTGTGTCTTTGTGCAGGTGGAGCAGCTGATGAGCAGTGAAGAGTTAGCCTCCACCTCTGAGCTGCAGCAGCAGGGGGTGGAGCTTCTCCCCCTGAGCTTCTCCCCCTCTCAGGTGAAGAGCAGTCGTTGTCCTGATGTAAGACTGTTGTCAGATGTTTGTCTGAAGTTTGTCTGCGTTTGTCTTTCTGTCGTCTGACGTTTGTCCAACGTTTGTCTTTCTGTCGTCTGACCTTTGTCTGACGTTTGTCTGACCTTTGTCTGACCTTTGTCTGACGTTTGTCTTTCTGTCGTCTGACCTTTGTCTGACGTTTGTCTGACCTTTGTCTGATGTTTGTCTAACGTTTGTCTTTCTGTCGTCTGACGTTTGTCTGACGTTTGTCTGACCTTTGTCTGATGTTTGTCTGACGTTTGTCTTTCTGTCGTCTGACCTTTGTCTGACGTTTGTATGATTTTTGTCTTTCTGACGTCTGATGTTCGTTTGTCTGATGTTTGTCTTTCTGACGTCTGATGTCCGTCTGTTTGATGTTTGTCTTTCGGTTGTCTGACGTTTGTCTGATGTTTGTCTTTCTGACGTCAGATGTTCGTCCGTCTGATGTTTATCTTTCTGTCGCCTGACTTTTGTCTTTCTGTCGTCTGACGTTTGACTTTTGGTCGTTTGTCTGACGTTTGTCTGATGTTTGTCTTTCTGTCGCCTGACTTTTGTCTTTCTGTTGTCTGATGTTTGTCTGCGTTTGTCTTTCTGTCGTCTGACGTTTGTCTTTCTGTTGCTTGACGTTTGTCTTTCTGTTGTCTGACGTTTGTCTTTCTGTCATCTGATGTTTGTCTTTCTGTTGTCTGACGTTTGTCTTTCTGTTTTCTGACATTTGTCATTCTGTCGTCTGATGTTTGTCTGACATTTGTCATTCTGTCGTCTGATGTTTGTCTGTCGTTTGTCTTTCTGTCGATTGTCTTTCTGTCGTCTGACGTTTGTCTGACACTTTGTCTGACGTCTGTCTGGCATTTGTCATTCTGTCGTCTGATGTTTGTCTGACGTTTGTCTTTCTGTCGTCTAATGTTTGTCTTTCTGTCGTCTGACATTTGTCTTTCAGTCTTCGGATGTTTGTCTAATGTTTGTCTTTCTGTTGTCTGATGTTTGTCTGACCTTTGTCTTTCTTCAGTCTGATGTTTGTCTTTCTGTCGTCTGACGTTTGTCTGACATTTGTCATTCTGTCATCTGATGTTTGTCTGTCGTTTGTCTGTCTGTCATCTGATGTTTGTCTGTCGTTTGTCTTTCTGTCGTTTGTCTTTCTGTCGACTGACCCTTTGTCTGACGTCTGTCTGACATTTGTCTTTCTGTCGTCTGATGCTTGTCTGTCGTTTGTCTTTCTGTCCTCTGAAGTTTGTCAGATGTTTGTCTGACGTTTGTCTTTCTGTAGTCTGACGTTTGTCTGATGTTTGTCTTTCTGACGTTTGTCTTTCTGTCGTCCGAGGTTTGTCTTTCTGTCGTCTGATGTTTGTCTGACGTTTGTCTTTCTGTCGTCTGATGTTTGTCTGACGTTTGTCTTTCTGTCGTCTGATATTTGTTTGATGTTTGTCTTTCTGTCGTCTGACGTTTGTCTGACCTTTGTCTTTCTGTCGTCTGACGTTTGTCTTTCTGTCGTCTGACGTTTGTCTGACCTTTGTCTTTCTGTCGTCTGACGTTTGTCTGACCTTTGTCTTTCTGTCGTCTGACGTTTGTCTTTCTGTCGTCTGACGTTTGTCTGACCTTTGTCTTTCTGTCGTCTGACGTTTGTCTTTCTGTCGTCTGACGTTTGTCTGACCTTTGTCTTTCTGTCGTCTGACGTTTGTCTTTCTGTCGTCTGACGTTTGTCTGACCTTTGTCTTTCTGTCGTCTGATGTTTGTCTTTCTGTCGTCTGACGTTTGTCTGATGTTTGTCTGACGTTTGTCTTTCTGTCGTCTGACGTTTGTCTGACCTTTGTCTTTCTGTAGACTGATGTTTGTCTGTCTGATGTTTGTCTTTCTGTCATTTGTCTGTCGTTTGTCTTTCTGTCGTTTGTCTTTCTGTCGTCTGACGTTTGTCTGACCCTTTGTCTGACGTCTGTCTGACATTTGTCATTCTGTCGTCTGATGTTTGTCTGTCGTTTGTCTTTCTGTCGTCTGACATTTGTCTTTCAGTCTTCGGATGTTTGTCTAATGTTTGTCTTTCTGTCGTCTGACGTTTGTCTGATGTTTGTCTTTCTGTCGCCTGACGTTTGTCTTTCTGTTGTCTGACGTTTTGTCTGTTGTTTGTCTTTCAGTCGTCTGACGTTTGTCTAACGTTTGTCTGACGTTTGTCTTTCTGTCGTCTGATGTTTGTCTGACGTTTGTCTGATTGTCTTTCTGTCGTCTGACGTTTGTCTGATGTTTGTCTTTCTGTCGTCTGACGTTTGTCTTTCTGTCGTCTGACGTTTGTCTTTCTGTCGTCTGTTGTTTGTCTTTCTGTCGTCTGATGTTTGTCTGTCGTTTGTCTTTCTGTCGTCTGATGTTTGTCTGTCGTTTGTCTTTCTGTCGTCTGATGTTTGTCTATCGTTTGTCTTTCTGTCGTCTGATGTTTGTCTGACGTTTGTCTTTCTGTCGTCTGACGTTTGTCTAATGTTTGTCTTTCTGTCGTCTGACATTTGTCAGATGTTTGTCTTTCTGTCGCCTGACGTTTGTCTGATGTTTGTCTTTCTGTTGTCTGACGTTTGTCTTTCTGTCGTCTGACGTTTGTCTCTCAGTCGTCTGACGTTTGTCTTTCTGTCGTCTGACATTTGTCTTTCTGTCGTCTGACGTTTGTCTGATGTTTGTCTTTCTGTCGTCTGACGTTTGTATGTCGTTTGTCTTTCTGTCGTTTGTCTTTCTGTCGTCTGACGTTTGTCTGATGTTTGTCTTTCTGACGTTTGTCTTTCTGTCGTCTGAGTTTTGTCTTTCAGTCTTCGGATGTTTGTCTAATGTTTGTCTTTCTGTTGTCTGATGTTTGTCTGACCTTTGTCTTTCTTCAGTCTGATGTTTGTCTTTCTGTCGTCTGACGTTTGTCTGACATTTGTCATTCTGTCATCTGATGTTTGTCTGTCGTTTGTCTGTCTGTCATCTGATGTTTGTCTGTCGTTTGTCTTTCTGTCGTTTGTCTTTCTGTCGACTGACCCTTTGTCTGACGTCTGTCTGACATTTGTCTTTCTGTCGTCTGATGCTTGTCTGTCGTTAGTCTTTCTGTCCTCTGAAGTTTGTCAGATGTTTGTCTGACGTTTGTCTTTCTGTAGTCTGACGTTTGTCTGATGTTTGTCTTTCTGACGTTTGTCTTTCTGTCGTCCGAGGTTTGTCTTTCTGTCGTCTGATGTTTGTCTGACGTTTGTCTTTCTGTCGTCTGATGTTTGTCTGACGTTTGTCTTTCTGTCGTCTGATATTTGTTTGATGTTTGTCTTTCTGTCGTCTGACGTTTGTCTGACCTTTGTCTTTCTGTCGTCTGACGTTTGTCTTTCTGTCGTCTGACGTTTGTCTGACCTTTGTCTTTCTGTCGTCTGACGTTTGTCTGACCTTTGTCTTTCTGTCGTCTGACGTTTGTCTTTCTGTCGTCTGACGTTTGTCTGACCTTTGTCTTTCTGTCGTCTGACGTTTGTCTTTCTGTCGTCTGACGTTTGTCTGACCTTTGTCTTTCTGTCGTCTGACGTTTGTCTTTCTGTCGTCTGACGTTTGTCTGACCTTTGTCTTTCTGTCGTCTGATGTTTGTCTTTCTGTCGTCTGACGTTTGTCTGATGTTTGTCTGACGTTTGTCTTTCTGTCGTCTGACGTTTGTCTGACCTTTGTCTTTCTGTAGACTGATGTTTGTCTGTCTGATGTTTGTCTTTCTGTCATTTGTCTGTCGTTTGTCTTTCTGTCGTTTGTCTTTCTGTCGTCTGACGTTTGTCTGACCCTTTGTCTGACGTCTGTCTGACATTTGTCATTCTGTCGTCTGATGTTTGTCTGTCGTTTGTCTTTCTGTCGTCTGACATTTGTCTTTCAGTCTTCGGATGTTTGTCTAATGTTTGTCTTTCTGTCGTCTGACGTTTGTCTGATGTTTGTCTTTCTGTCGCCTGACGTTTGTCTTTCTGTTGTCTGACGTTTTGTCTGTTGTTTGTCTTTCAGTCGTCTGACGTTTGTCTAACGTTTGTCTGACGTTTGTCTTTCTGTCGTCTGATGTTTGTCTGACGTTTGTCTGATTGTCTTTCTGTCGTCTGACGTTTGTCTGATGTTTGTCTTTCTGTCGTCTGACGTTTGTCTTTCTGTCGTCTGACGTTTGTCTTTCTGTCGTCTGTTGTTTGTCTTTCTGTCGTCTGATGTTTGTCTGTCGTTTGTCTTTCTGTCGTCTGATGTTTGTCTGTCGTTTGTCTTTCTGTCGTCTGATGTTTGTCTATCGTTTGTCTTTCTGTCGTCTGATGTTTGTCTGACGTTTGTCTTTCTGTCGTCTGACGTTTGTCTAATGTTTGTCTTTCTGTCGTCTGACATTTGTCAGATGTTTGTCTTTCTGTCGCCTGACGTTTGTCTGATGTTTGTCTTTCTGTTGTCTGACGTTTGTCTTTCTGTCGTCTGACGTTTGTCTCTCAGTCGTCTGACGTTTGTCTTTCTGTCGTCTGACATTTGTCTTTCTGTCGTCTGACGTTTGTCTGATGTTTGTCTTTCTGTCGTCTGACGTTTGTATGTCGTTTGTCTTTCTGTCGTTTGTCTTTCTGTCGTCTGACGTTTGTCTGACCCTTTGTCTGACGTCTGTCTGACATTTGTCTTTCTGTCGTCTGACGTTTGTCTGATGTTTGTCTTTCTGACGTTTGTCTTTCTGTCGTCTGAGTTTTGTCTTTCAGTCATCTGATGTTTGTCTGAGGTTTGTCTTTCTGTCGTCTGATGTTTGTCTGACGTTTGTCTTTCTGTCGTCTGATGTTTGTCTGACGTTTGTCTTTCTGTCGTCTGATGTTTGTCTGACGTTTGTCTTTCTGTCGTCTGATGTTTGTCTGACGTTTGTCTTTCTGTCGTCTGATATTTGTTTGATGTTTGTCTTTCTGTCGTCTGACGTTTGTCTGACCTTTGTCTTTCTGTCGTCTGACGTTTGTCTTTCTGTCGTCTGACGTTTGTCTGACCTTTGTCTTTCTGTCGTCTGACGTTTGTCTTTCTGTCGTCTGACGTTTGTCTGACCTTTGTCTTTCTGTCGTCTGACGTTTGTCTTTCTGTCGTCTGACGTTTGTCTTTCTGTCGTCTGACGTTTGTCTGACCTTTGTCTTTCTGTCGTCTGACGTTTGTCTTTCTGTCGTCTGACGTTTGTCTGATGTTTGTCTTTCTGTCGTCTGACGTTTGTCTGACCTTTGTCTTTCTGTCGTCTGACGTTTGTCTGATGTTTGTCTGACGTTTGTCTTTCTGTCGTCTGACGTTTGTCTGACCTTTGTCTTTCTGTAGTCTGATGTTTGTCTGTCTGATGTTTGTCTTTCTGTCATTTGTCTGTCGTTTGTCTTTCTGTCGTTTGTCTTTCTGTCGTCTGACGTTTGTCTGACCCTTTGTCTGACGTCTGTCTGACATTTGTCATTCTGTCGTCTGATGTTTGTCTGTCGTTTGTCTTTCTGTCGTCTGACATTTGTCTTTCAGTCTTCGGATGTTTGTCTAATGTTTGTCTTTCTGTCGTCTGACGTTTGTCTGATGTTTGTCTTTCTGTCGCCTGACGTTTGTCTTTCTGTTGTCTGACGTTTTGTCTGTTGTTTGTCTTTCTGTCGTCTGATGTTTGTCTTTCTGTCGTCTGATGTTTGTCTGACGTTTGTCTTTCTGTCGTCTGACGTTTGTCTGACCTTTGTCTTTCTGTCGTCTGACGTTTGTCTTTCTGTCGTCTGACGTTTGTCTGACCTTTGTCTTTCTGTCGTCTGATGTTTGTCTTTCTGTCGTCTGATGTTTGTCTGACGTTTGTCTTTCTGTCGTCTGACGTTTGTCTGATGTTTGTCTTTCTGTCGTCTGACGTTTGTCTGATGTTTGTCTTTTTGTCGTCTGACGTTTGTCTTTCTGTCGTCTGACGTTTGTCTTTCTGTCGTCTGAGTTTTGTCTTTCAGTCATCTGATGTTTGTCTGAGGTTTGTCTTTCTGTCGTCTGATGTTTGTCTGACGTTTGTCTTTCTGTCGTCTGATGTTTGTCTGACGTTTGTCTTTCTGTCGTCTGATATTTGTTTGATGTTTGTCTTTCTGTCGTCTGACGTTTGTCTGACCTTTGTCTTTCTGTCGTCTGACGTTTGTCTTTCTGTCGTCTGACATTTGTCTGACCTTTGTCTTTCTGTCGTCTGACGTTTGTCTTTCTGTCGTCTGACGTTTGTCTGATGTTTGTCTTTCTGTCGTCTGACGTTTGTCTGACCTTTGTCTTTCTGTCGTCTGACGTTTGTCTGATGTTTGTCTGACGTTTGTCTTTCTGTCGTCTGACGTTTGTCTAACCTTTGTCTTTCTGTAGTCTGATGTTTGTCTGTCTGACGTTTGTCTTTCTGTCATTTGTCTGTCGTTTGTCTTTCTGTCGTTTGTCTTTCTGTCGTCTGACGTTTGTCTGACCCTTTGTCTGACGTCTGTCTGACATTTGTCATTCTGTCGTCTGATGTTTGTCTGTCGTTTGTCTTTCTGTCGTCTGACATTTGTCTTTCAGTCTTCGGATGTTTGTCTAATGTTTGTCTTTCTGTCGTCTGACGTTTGTCTGATGTTTGTCTTTCTGTCGCCTGACGTTTGTCTTTCTGTTGTCTGACGTTTTGTCTGACGTTTGTCTAACGTTTGTCTGACGTTTGTCTAACGTTTGTCTGACGTTTGTCTTTCTGTCGTCTGATGTTTGTCTTTCTGTCGTCTGATGTTTGTCTGACGTTTGTCTTTCTGTCGTCTGACGTTTGTCTGATGTTTGTCTTTCTGTCGTCTGACGTTTGTCTGATGTTTGTCTTTTTGTCGTCTGACGTTTGTCTTTCTGTCGTCTGACGTTTGTCTTTCTGTCGTCTGTTGTTTGTCTTTCTGTCGTCTGACGTTTGTCTTTCTGTCGTCTGTTGTTTGTCTTTCTGTCGTCTGATGTTTGTGTGACCTTCGTCTGACGTTTGTCTTTCTGTCATCTGATGTTTGTCTGACGTTTGTCTTTCTGTCGTCTGACGTTTGTCTTTCTGTTGTCTGATGTTTGTCTTTCTGTCGTCTGAAGTTTGTCTGACGTTTGTCTTTCTGTCGTCTGACGTTTGTCTTTCTGTCGTCTGACGTTTGTCTGATGTTTGTCTTTCTGTCGTCTGACGTTTGTCTGATGTTTGTCTTTTTGTCGTCTGACGTCTGTCTTTCTTTCGTCTGACGTTTGTCTTTCTGTCGTCTGTTGTTTGTCTTTCTGTCGTCTGTTGTTTGTCTTTCTGTCGTCTGATGTTTGTCTGTCGTTTGTCTTTCTGTCGTCTGATGTTTGTCTTTCTGTCGTCTGATGTTTGTCTGTCGTTTGTCTTTCTGTCGTCTGATGTTTGTCTGACCTTCGTCTGACGTTTGTCTTTCTGTCATCTGATGTTTGTCTGTCGTTTGTCTTTCTGTCGTCTGATGTTTGTCTGACCTTCGTCTGACGTTTGTCTGACCTTCGTCTGACGTTTGTCTTTCTGTCATCTGATGTTTGTCTGTCGTTTGTCTTTCTGTCGTCTGATGTTTGTCTGTTGTTGTCTGAATTTTTCTGATGTTTGTCTGACGTTTGTCTTTCTGTCGTCTGACGTTTGTCTTTCTGTTGTCTGATGTTTGTCTTTCTGTCGTCTGAAGTTTGTCAGACGTTTGTCTTTCTGTTGTCTGACGTTTGTCTTTCAGTCGTCTGACGTTTGTCTTTCTGTCGTCTGAAGTTTGTCAGACGTTTGTCTTTCTGTTGTCTGACGTTTGTCTTTCAGTCGTCTGACGTTTGTCTGATGTTTGTCTTTCTGTCGTCTGACATTTGTCTTTCTGTCGTCTGTTTGTCTGATGTTTGTCTGATGTTTGTCTGATGTTTGTCTTTCTGTCGTCTGACGTTTGTCTTTCTGTTGTCTGATGTTTGTCTGACCTTTGTCTTTCTTCAGTCTGACATTTGTCTTTCTGTCGTCTGTTTGTCTGATGTTTGTCTGATGTTTGTCTGTCGTTTGTCTTTCTGTCGTCTGACGTTTGTCCGTGGTTTGTCTTTCTGTCGTCTGATGCTTGTCTGTCGTTTGTCTTTCTGTCCTCTGAAGTTTGTCAAATGTTTGTCTGACGTTTGTCATTCTGTCTTCTGACGTTTGTCTGATGTTTGTCTTTCTGACGTTTGTCTTTCTGTCGTCTGACGTTTGTCTGATGTTTGTCTTTCTGACGTTTGTCTTTCTGTCGTCTGTCGTTGTCTTTCAGTCATCTGATGTTTGTCTGACGTTTGTCTTTCTGTCGTCTGACGTTTGTCTTTCTGTCGTCTGATGTTTGTTTGATGTTTGTCTTTCTGTAGTCTGATGTTTGTCTTTCTGTCGTCTGACGTTTGTCTGTCGTTTGTCTTTGTCGTTTGTCTTTCTGTCGTCTGATGTTTGTCTGTCGTTTGTCTTTCTGTCGTCTGACGTTTGTCTTTCTGTCGTCTGTTGTTTGTCTTTCTGTCGTCTGACGTTTGTCTTTCTGTCGTCTGTCGTTTGTTTTTCTGTCGCTTGTCTGACGATTTTTTCTTTCTGTCGTCTGATGTTTGTCTGTTGTTTCAGTTCTCCAATCTGTGCAGTTCTGAGGACCAGACGTTTCCACCCACCTCCGACCCCGTCTGCTCCCTCAAACACTCGAGCAGCACCGAGCAGCAGGACTGTCTGCACTGCAACAACCAGTACGTGTCACATCAGCTGATACCAAAGGATCAATGAAGACCTGATCAGATCAATGACGGACAGTAGTGACAGTAGCTGTTGTGTTCAGGACGCCTCCAGAGATCCGGGAGAAGATCAGACGTCTGCTGACGTCAGGTCCTTGGACACCGTCACCACTGAGGATGAGCAGCAGTCAGGACGAGGTGAGACGATCAGTGATGTCACTGTGAAGGTTAATGTGTCCTGTAGTTTCCGTGGTGTCAGTGAAGTTGACACAGTTTGTTTCTGTTTCAGATCGTTTCAGTTCGTCTGAGCCGAACCAGGAACACAACGTGGAGGGTCGTCGACCTCGACAGCCAGCTGTCCGACAGCAGCCCGGAGGTCGGTCGGCCTCTCTCTCTCTCTCTCTCTCTCTCTCTCTCTCTCTCTCTCTCTCTCTCTCTCTCTCTCTCTCTCTCTCTCTCTCTCTCTCTCTCTCTCTCTCTCTCTCTCTCTCTCTCTCTCTCTCTCTCTCTCTCTCTCTCTCTCTCTCTCTCTCTCTCTCTCTCTCTCTCTGATTACTTCACAGAACGTCTGGTACAATTTAAACTTGACAGTCTCATGTGGACAGATGGGGACTGATGTGTCTCATGTGGACTGATTTGTCCTCCAGGTCCAGTGGGAGAGTCTGCTGAGCCCCGTTCTGCAGGACGTGATGTGGTGTGAGCAGCCTGTTAGTGAGCTACAGTCCCTAGAGGATCCCGCACCCCCACCGACCCCTTTCGAGGTAAGACCTGTTCAGACCACTTGATGCTGCTCAGACAGCACTTCGTCTCATCTCGTGTTGTCTCTGCTCGTGTCGTGTTGTCTCATCTCGTCTCGTGTCGTGTTGTCTCATCTCGTGTCGTGTTGTCTCTTCTCGTCTTATCTCTTCTCGTTTTATTTCGTGTTGTCTCTTCTCGTGTCGTGTTGTCTCATCTCGTCTCATCTTGTGTCGTCTCTTCTAATCTCGTGTTGTCTCTTCTCATCTTGTGTTGTTTTGTGTTGTCTCTTCTCATCTCATGTTGTGTCGTGTTGTCTCTTCTCATCTTGTGTTGTCTCTTGTTGTCTCTTCTCATCTTGTGTTGTGTCGTGTTGTCTCTTCTCATCTTGTGTTGTCTCTTCTCATCTTGTGTTGTGTCGTGTTGTCTCTTCTCATCTCGTGTTGTGTCGTGTTGTCTCTTCTCATCTTGTGTTGTCTCTTCTCATCTTGTCTTGTGTCGTGTTGTCTCTTCTCATCTTGTGTTGTCTCTTCTCATCTTGTGTTGTGTCGTGTTGTCTCTTCTCATCTCGTGTTGTGTCGTGTTGTCTCTTCTCATCTTGTGTTGTCTCTTCTCATCTGTGTCGTGTTGTCTCTTCTCATCTTGTGTTGTGTCGTGTTGTCTCTTCTCATCTCGTGTTGTGTCGTGTTGTCTCTTCTCATCTTGTGTTGTCTCTTCTCATCTTGTGTTGTGTCGTGTTGTCTCTTCTCATCTCGTGTTGTGTCGTGTTGTCTCTTCTCATCTTGTGTTGTCTCTTCTCATCTGTGTCGTGTTGTCTCTTCTCATCTTGTGTTGTCTCATGTCGTGTTCTCGTGTCGTCTCTTCTCATCTCATGTTGTCTCGTCATGTGTCGTGTTGTCTCTTCTCATCTTGTGTCGTCTCTTCTCATCTCGTGTTGTCTCGTCTTGTGTCGTGTTGTCTCTTCTCATCTTGTGTCGTCTCTTCTCATCTTGTGTCGTCTCTTCTCATCTCGTGTTGTCTCGTCATGTGTCGTGTTGTCTCTTCTCATCTTGTGTCGTCTCTTCTCATCTCGTGTTGTCTCGTCTTGTGTCGTGTTGTCTCTCCTCATCTTGTGTTGTCTCTTCTCATCTTGTGTCGTCTCTTCTCATCTCGTGTTGTCTCGTCTTGTGTCGTGTTGTCTCTTCTCATCTCGTGTTGTCTCGTCTTGTGTTGTGTTGTCTCTCATCTCGTGTTGTCTCTTCTCATCTCATGTTGTCTCGTCTTGTGTTGTGTTGTCTCTCCTCATCTCGTGTTGTCTCTTCTCATCTTGTGTCGTCTCTTCTCGTCTTGTGTCGTGTCGTCTCCTCATCTCGTGTTGTCTCTTCTCATCTCGTGTTGTCTCGTCTTGTGTCGTGTTGTCTCTTCTCATCTTGTGTCGTCTCTTCTCGTCTTGTGTCGTGTCGTCTCCTCATCTCGTGTTGTCTCTTCTCATCTCGTGTTGTCTCGTCTTGTGTCGTGTTGTCTCTTCTCATCTTGTGTTGTCTCTTCTCATCTTGTGTTGTCGTGTTGTCTCTTCTCATCTTGTGTTGTCTCATGTCGTGTTCTCGTCTCTTCTCATCTTGTGTTGTCCCGTCTTGTTTCGTGTCGTCTCCTCATCTCGTGTTGTCTCTTCTCATCTTGTGTTGTCCCGTCTTGTTTCGTGTCGTCTCCTCATCTCGTGTTGTCTCTTCTCATCTTGTGTTGTCTCGTCTTGTTTCGTGTTGTCTCCTCATCTCGTGTTGTCTCTTCTCGTCTTGTCGTGTCGTCTCTTCTCATCTTGTGTTGTCTCTTCTCATCTCATCTCCTGTAGTGTCGTCTCGTCTTGTCTCGTGTAGTGTTGTCTCATCTTGTCTCGTCTCGTCTGGTCAGCTGAGATTTGAGCTGTAGGTGATGTTTGGGACGACAGATGATACAGATCTGATCTTCATCTTCATCATCACCAGCTGAGTCGTCCTGTCAATCATTCATCATTGTGACTGCAGGGCTTTTACAGTTTTTAACATTTTTATCTTTTTAATGTTTCAACATGAAGGCACTTTATACTGAAAACTCCCTTTTGCACTTTGAACGTCTGATGGATTTTTATTGATTAGTCACAAGTGAATTTGTTAAAATGTTATTCGTAGTGAAAGTTTGGAACAAATGTATGTATTTATTTATTTATTTATTCACTCATTCATTTATTGTTTTTCACATGAAACTTGTGAATCTAAGAAACTTCATTAAATGTCTGAGGGAATATGAAGGAGCTTCATGTTTTTATTGGATCTTGTGTTGATCACAGACCTGAAGATCTGGTTTAACTAAACCTGACTTGGTCCATGAACCAGACGTAGTCCTGAGGACCTGACGTGGTCCCTGAACCTGACGTGGTCCTTGAAATGGAATAATTGATGGAGTGGATGCTGATTCAGGAAGACGGAAACCGTGGATGTCTTAAGCAGAAGTATTTATTATAAGATTTTAATATTGAGGAGACTTCCGGTTCGCTGCACAGATCAACAGGTTCACAGTGTTCGGTGTCCCAGGATAGTCTGCCTGTTCCCGGTCTCTGTAGTGTATTTAGCTTTGAGTAATGTCGTCATCTCCCTGCAACTATGACACCTCAAGAGAGACTTCCGCTGCTCAATGATTGTTTTGGCCTGACATAGATGAGATGACCTCGTTTGGTGCCTGAGAAATACTTGTCTTAGGAGTTTCTCTGGGAGGATAGACGAAAATTTCTCAACAGTCCTGAGAACCCGATGTGGTCCTGAGAACCCGGCGTGGTCCATGATCCTGACGTGGTCCATGATCCTGGCGTGGTCTTGAGGATCTGACGTGGTCCTGAGAACCTGGCGTGGTCCTGTGGACCTGACGTGGTCCTGAGGACCTGACGTGGTCCTGAGAACCTGCCGTGGTCCTGAGGACCTGACGTGGTCCAGAGGACCTGACGTGATTCTGACATTAACTCTGGATTTCATCTCCGAGCTCGTTTGTGTGAAGAGACAAAGTTTTTAAAAGATAAGAAAAGAAACGCTGACACCTGCAGGTCAGTTTGGTTTAATGTAAAATAATCTGATCAAACAACTAAAACAGGAAAGAAAACCCAGAGTAAAAGCTGAAGTTTCCATGGGAACCACACATCAGTCATCTCCAGCGTCATCGGGCAGAAAGGCTGTGTTGATGGCGCCGCTGTTGGCAGTGGGGTGGGGCAGGTGGGGGCAGCTCTTCCTCCTGGACTTGGCCAGGACTCGGTGGAGGAGGCTGGGGGAGCTGGGAGGATGAACCGCTGACCCCCCCGCCACTACTGGGGGCCGACGGGTGCTGTTCCTCCTCAGCAGCTTTGGGGTACTGTGACCACTGTGTGTGTGGGGGGGGGGGGTCCCACAAAAACAACAGTTAAATAAAGTTTCCATGTCATGAATAACTTCAGTCTGACATTTACATAAAGTCTTGTGGTTACCTGGTGCAGCCACAGGGGGCGCCAGTGGGCGTCACAACAGCCGGCACCGACCCCCTCCTCATCTGCGTGGGCGTGGCTCTGGACGAATCACCGCCCTGCGACAAAGAAAGGTTACATTACCGCTGGATGTCAGCCAATCAGCTGCTGATCTCCATGTCCTGATCCTGGACCTTTTGGACCCGATCCTGATCCGGGACCTTTTGGCCCCAATCCTGATCCTGGACCTGGACCCGATCCTGATCATGGACCTGATCCTGGACCCGATCCTGATCCTGGACCAGAACCCGATCCTGATCCTGGACCTGGACCCTGATCCTGGACCCGATCCTGATCCGGATCCTGGACCTGGGCCATTCCGGACCCGAAAACCTGAGTCGCAGTACAATTCAACCTTAAGATGAAGAAAACGAACGTGATTCACTTCAGATGAAACAAACGTCCAGAACATGAATAGACATAAACTGAGAGTCTGGTGAATGTGGCGGAAAATAATAAATAAGGTCTGAAGGATCTTTGGAGTTTCTTCCTCTGTCACTCTGAACAGGTTCGCTCTTTAGAGGGCCATATTGTCCAAATTGAGATTTCCTGTATTTTTTTTCATAATAAATAAGGTCTCGGTCTGTAAGTACAGTAAACACAATCTACATTCAGCAGCTGTTGTTTTCACGAGGACTTCTGTAGCAATGTGATGTCACAGCGACACAGTCCCCGTCATCCGGTCGCTGAGCGATCAACGACTTGAGAAGATGTCGAGGAAACTGTTCAGTCGTCGGATGTCAGGAAGAAACATCACTGCACAGGCTTCATAAGGATATTAATACAAGAACCAGAACTAACTCAAATTATTTTACCTTTGCAAAATTCATCGGTACCCGGTGTTGACCGTGGCCCACGACGTTTAACGAATCAAAACTTCAAGTTAAACACCAGGAAAGGGGAATAATATGGGACCTTTAAGGTCTATCAAGTCCCTTAACATGTCCCCTGACAAGTCCCTTAACATGTCCCCTGACAAGTCTCTTAACATGTCCCTTAACGTGTCCTTGAACATTACATGTCCCCTAATGTCTCCCTTAACAAGTCCCTTAACATGGTCCCCAACACGTCCCTTAATATGTCTCTTAACAATCCCTTAACATGTCTCTTAACACGTCCCTTAACACGTCTCTTAACACATCCCTTAACGTGTCCTTAAACATTACATGTCCCCTAACGTCTCCCTTAACAAGTCCCTTAACAACGTCCCTTAACACGTCTCTTAACACATCCCTTAACGTGTCCTTAAACATTACATGTCCCCTAACGTCTCTTAACACGTCCCTTAACACGTCTCTTAACGTGTCATTAAACATTACATGTCCCCTAACGTCTCCCTTAACAAGTCCCTTAACAACGTCCCTTAACACGTCTCTTAACACATCCCTTAACATGTCTCTTAACACGTCCCTTAACATTTCACGTCCCTTAACGTGCAGGACTTCAGCCGACCAGGTGAGTGTTGTTACCTGCGGCAGCGGCTTCACACACGACGCTGGTAAATAACCTTTGTCTCCATTTGACAGACGTCTGAACCTCCAGTCCTCATCCGTTTCAGACTGGACATGGACCCGGTCCCCCTGGTCCAGGTCCAGGGACCGGGACTGTTTCCCCACCACCACAACCTGCCAATCACAGAACACCGTTGCTCATAACCACACCTCGTACATGACATCATTCAACAGCTGCTCATCCGTCCTCAACTGGAAAATAAATTCATTCAATTATATTAAATGAAATGTTAAAGGTTTTTAACTTATTATCTGCAGTTTAAGGGACTTTTATTAGATCAGTGCGTGTCTGTGTGTGTGTTTTCTGTGTGTGTGTTTGAGTGTGACCTTTAATCTGCTGCTCTTCAGCTCAACACGCTGTAAATACTCGGGTCAGAGGTCATGCTGGCGGAATGCTAATCAACTCATGTCATAGGACAGCAGGTCTACTCACAACAGGTCTACTGACAACAGGTCTACTGACAGCAGGTCTACTGACAGCAGGTCTACTGACAGCAGGTCTACTGACAACAGGTCTACTCACAACAGGTCTACTGACAGCAGGTCTACTGACAGCAGGTCTACTCACAACAGGTCTACTGACATCAGGTCTACTGACAACAGGTCTACTGACAACCGGTCTACTGACAACCGGTCTACTGACAGGGCTTTACCTGCTCAGTGTCCACATGTCTCCTCCTTGACCTGCAAACTGACACACACACAACATTAATAAATACACAACGGTAGTCCATTAAATATACCTGAGGAAAGTGTGTGTGTGTGTGTGTGTGTGTCTGGACTCACCTTGTGGGGAGAAAACAGTGGTGTAAATCTCTAACTGTTCGTCAGAGCTTCTGTAGATCTGCTGCATGTTTCTCTGCACTGACTCACTGACTCAAACTCACTGACTCACTGACTCAGAGTTTAAATACCTCCGTCACTAATCCTGCTGGATGTGTGTGTCTCTGTAACACACACACTGAGGACATCAAGTGTGTCAGAACTTCAGGACCAGAGAGACCAGACCAGGACCAGTGGGACCAGACCAGGACTAGAGGGACCAGGACCAGAGTGACCAGACCAGGACCAGTGGGACCAGACCAGGACTAGAGGGACCAGGACCAGAGGGACCAGACCAGGACCAGAGGGACCGGACCAGGACCAGACCAGGACCAGAGGGACCGGACCAGGACTAGAGACCCCAGACCAGGACCAGAGGGACCAGGACCAGAGAGACCAGACCAGGAGCAGAGGGACCGGACCAGGACCAGAGGGACCAGACCAGGACCAGAGAGACCAGACCGGGACCAGAGGGACCGGAGTAGACTGAGTTATTATCGTCAATCGGCTCTGATGAGTCATGTTGAGCTCGTGGTGCGTTCAGGGTCACTCTGTGTTTAGCTCATGTTCTTTTCTTGAGGTTAAACCAGTTAAAGATCAGTTTATATAAGAACTGATCCTGGACCAGATTCAACCGGATTACAGCACTTCTCAGAAAAACACGCACGCACGCACGCACGCACGCACGCACGCACGCACGCACGCACGCACGCACGCACGCACGCACGCACGCACGCACGCACGCACGCACGCACGCACGCACGCACGCACGCACGCACGCACGCACGCACGCACGCACGCACGCACGCACGCACGCACGCACGCACGCACGCACGCACACACACACACACACACACACACACACACACACACACACACACACACACACACACACACACACACACACACACACACACACACACACACACACACCCTTCCTGTGGACATTACAGAGACTTAATCTGATTATACACAAACTTAATCTGATCAAATTAAAGAAAAATCTGAGACACCAGGGGGCGGGGCTTATGCCCTTACTGCAGTTAGACAACCAGGGGGCGGGGCATCAATCATCAATAACATGAATCTCATCTCATCTCATCATCAACCGCTTATCCGTGGTCGGGTCGCGGGGGCAGCAGCTTCAGTAGGGGGCCCCAAACTTCCCTTTCCCGGGCCACATTAACCAGCTCTGACTGGGGGATCCCGAGGCGTTCCCAGGCCAGTGTGGAGATATAATGTCTCCACCTAGTCCTGGGTCTACCCCGAGGTCTCCTCCCAGCTGGACGTGCCTGGAACACCTCCCAGGGGAGGCGCCCAGGGGGCATGCTTACCAGATGCCCGAACCACCTCAACTGGCTCCTTTCTATGCAAAGGAGCAGCGGCTCTACTCCGAGTTCCTCACGGATGACTGAGCTTCTCACCCTGTCTCTAAGGGAGACACCAGCCACCTTTCTAAGGAAACCCTTTTCGGCCGCTTGTACTCGCGATCTGATTTTTTCGGTCACGACCCATCCTTCATGACCATAGGTGAGGGTAGGAACAAAGATTGACCAGTAGATCCAGAGCTTTGCCTTCCAGCTCAGCTCCCTTTCTGTCACAACGGTGCGGCAAAGCGAGTGCAATACCGCCCCCGCTGCTCCAATTCTACGGCCAATCTCACGCTCCATTGTCCCCTCACTCGCAAACAAGACCCCGAGGTACTTAAACTCCTTTACTTGAGGTAAAGTGAGTCAACAGCAGCGAGTCAACAGCAGCAAGTTCACTTCAGTTTGACTTTATTTCACAGAATCTGAACAGGTAGAGAAACACCTACATCTAGTGGCTGCTAGAGGAACTGCAGCTCAACACCGCACAGACCTGCGATGAGCCCCTCACACACACACACACACACACACACACAGACAGGAGTGTCAGTAGAGCTTCATGGAGGCTTCGAACAGCTCGGCCAGGTCGTCCTCGCTGTGACCTCTGGGAGACAGTTTGGTCACTCGCTCCTGGAAAATGTAAAGAAATAAATAAAACTAACATCTCACTGACACAAACACATAAAAAACCTTTAGAGGTTGACTGAGTCTCTGACCAGAGGTCTGCAGTGTGGCCACTAGATGGCACCAGGTCCTGCTCATCTGAACCAGTTTGTTTTAAATGTCCAATATTCACCTTTCTGGTGTTTTATTTGAAGTTCTGATCCTTCAGAAGATCTATTTGTTTTGTATCTCTTTTTTTCTATTTCTGCAAATAAACAGGTCAACTTTGGCTTGTCTAATAAATATGTTATGAGCCTCTCTTCTGATTGGCTGACTGTTTTCTGAGTGACGCACGGCCAGGCCAACCACCGTGTGTCTGTTCACTGCTCAGAGCGGCTCTGACCGTGTTGTCCCGCAGCGAGGCAGCTTCTGCCCTGGAGGAACTATCTCCCTGCTCCCGACTGCCAACAAGTCATCGGCACCCAGTGTCGGCGGCCCGCAGAGGTTACACCAGTTACCAATTAATTTTGCAAAGGTCAAATAATTCAGAGTGAGTTCTGGTCTCTTGTTTTAATCTCCTTATGAATCCTGTGCAATGATGTCGCTTCCTGATTGTGTTTGTGTTGTTGGTCGCTCAGCAACAGAGTGACTGCGAGCGCTGGGGGCTGGAAGCAGAGACTGTGTCACTATGACGTCACATGTAAAAAACATCAGCTGCTGAATGTAGAATGTGTGTATTTACTGTACTTACAGACCCTCCACCTTATTGATTATGAAGAAAAGCCAGAAAATCTCTATTTTGACAATATGGCCCTTTAAACCTCCAGTGGAGATAATTAATGAGTTGAGTGAGGAACAGTTTGTTCCTCTGACCTTTACTTTGAATGACTACAACCCTTAAAAGACCCTTAATTTGAAAAGCCTTCAGGGAGCCTCGTGATTATCCCCTTGATTTCCTTAGGAATTTGAAATATGATGAATGATGAGTTTCTGAGGTCATTATCATCACGATGACGGTGTTTCGTCCAACAGCTGCTCTTTCATTCACAGGTCAACCAGATTCATTCACATATTCTTTAGATGTTTCTCATCTCGATCGATCGGGGATCAATCGACCTGCGGGGGGTTCTGACGGACCTGAGGGACGGTTCCTTTCACCAGCGCCGGGATGTCGTCTGAGCTGTAGCCCACGGCTCCGAGTCCGTCCTCCACCTGCAGGTCGAACAGGAACTGACGCAGAGTTTCGGCCAGAACCGGACCTGCATCCTCCCGCTTCACCTGCCGGATATCTGCACCTGAACGCAACACAGAGTCTGGTCAGAGAGTCCAGTCGTGTTGCTATGGTCACCAGCAGGTGAATACATGTCGAGCTCTGATGTAAACAGGTGGTTTAGCTCGCAGCCAATCAGAGCGCAGGATGTCATGTGGCTGTGGTTGTTAAAGAAGTGAACATGAGTTAATTTTGTGTCACATGTTGTTTATTGTGGGTTGTGAACTGGTGAAGTGGTGAACATATGAACTGGTACCAAGGATCTCTGCGGCGTCCAGGTGGCGCTCAGGACACATCGGGGCGGTGAAGTTGAAGACAGCTGGAGACGTGAGGACGACTGAGAGGCCGTGAGGCTGCAGACACACACACACACACACACACACACACACACACACACACACACACACACACACACACACACACACACACACACACACACACACACACACACACACACACACACACACACACACACACACACACACACACACCATCAGGTTTGACTAGTTTCTTCAACAGACACATTCATCACCATGCACCATGGAGACGTGTCACACTGACAAGGCAGAGTTCAAGGTGTCTTCCTCTCACTCACCACCAGGGGGTGATCCACACTGTAGCCCTTCGCTGAGTGAGTCTTCACGTTACCAGCAATTGGATACGACATCCCGTGACTGAAACACACAAAACTTCTGTAAACAATCTGAACTGTAAACAACTGATTTAATATGTTCACATTCAAATCTGTAAACTAATAAACTCATTGATGATTTTTATTTCCACAGTTTCAAGAGGAAACAACGTCAAACGTCTTTGTTTCTCACCACAGATGAACTCCGGCGTTTCCAAAGCCGATCCCGGCGAACACGCTGGCCAGGTGCATGCTGGACCGAGCCTCCAGGTCCTCGGGGTCCCGCACAGCTCTGGAGACAATCACTCAGTCAGTCAATCAATCAATCAATCAATTGATCGATTAGTCAGTCAGTCAATCAGTCAGGTGTTGCCACTGATGATTTTATTTATGTGTCACTTCTTGTCACGCCTGATGTTGAAGTCATTTGGTTTCATTACTTCTGTGACGTCTTCTTTCTTATTGTTTCGTCTCGTTCTGTTGATCAATAATCAGGATCCTGATTATTGATCCTTCTGTCGTATGCAAAACACTTTTCTTCTGAACACGTCACAAAGTCTTAGAACAACGGAACAAAAGGACTAAAACAAAGGAGCTGCGGTGGGTGTTCCTCAGGGAACCCGATGTCGTCCTCTGAGCTTCTGTCCGACTCACCGCTTCATGAACTTGGCGACCACGTTGAGGGCGTGTCGGGACCAGACGTCGCTGATTGGGTTGCTGCCCTGGTAGGCGGGGCGGTGGATGGGGTTGGGGGGGCAGGGGCTCCTCTGGTTGTAGGGTAGGGCGGTGTACGACTCCAGAGCGTGACTGAAGAAAATAACACAGATAAAAAACAAGATATACAAATTCATAAACTCATCAAATGTATTATTATTAATGCATAAATAAATAAAAAAAAACATGACAAATATTTAAAGAAAATATATAAAAATAAAACAAACAGATATATTATAATTATTAAATGATATGCTATGTATATTTAATAAAACAGATAATGTGAAAATTAAAAGAAAAGGGAATTAAACGACAGACAGATGTTGGACAGACAGACAGACAGACAGAGAGACGGACAGACAGACAGACAGACGGACAGACAGACAGACAGACAGACGGACAGACAGACGGACAGACATTCAGACAGACGGAGAGACAGACGGACAGACATTCAGACAGACGGAGAGACAGACGGACAGAGCGAGAGACAGACAGACAGAGAGACGGACAGACAGAGAGACGGACAGACAGACATTCAGACAGACGGACAGAGCGAGAGACAGACAGACGGACAGAGAGACAGAGGGAGAGACAGACAGACAGACACTCAGACAGACAGACCGACAGACGGACAGACGGACAGACAGACGGACAGAGAGACGGACAGACAGACAGTCAGACAGACAGACGGACAGAGAGACGGACCAGAGGACGTCGAAGCCGCTGTTGGCGGCGACTCTTTGGGGCATACTCAGCGTGTGAGTCGGGTCCACGATTCCCAGCGTGGGTCTGATGGCTCTGCTGGCGATACCTGAACACAGACAGCCAATCACAACTCAGACTGCAACTGTGATGTCATTCTGAAAAATATGACCTGATAATCAAATATTCAACAGTGACTCAGATAATTTTTATGGGTCATCTACCAGTTTTGGCCTTTAGAGGCTCGTAGTCAAAGATGGCGACGCCCGTCGTCTCGCTGCCGGTGCCGGCTGTCGTCGGAACTGAAGACAAGGATAAAAGTGATTCAACTACAAATATTAAATTAAATAGGAGGAAGAGGAGGATTGAGGGAGGTGGAGGAGGGAGGGAGGAGGAGGAAGAAGAGGCGGGAGGGAGGAGGAGGAGGAGGCGGGAGGGAGGAGGAGGAAGAGGAGGAGGAGGAAGAGGAGACGGGAGGGAGGAGGAAGAGGAGAAGGAGGAGGTGGAGGAGGAAGAGGAGAGAGTAGGGAGGAGGAGGTGGAGGAGGAAGAGGAGGTGGAGGAGGTGGAGGAGGAAGACGACCTTGAGGAGACGTTTTCAGATAAAACAAGAAAAGATTTTCAAAGGTTTTCTATCTGAGCAGAGGTCAGAGGTCAGAGGTCACCAGAAAAAAACATCATAAATGAGGGAAGATGATCAATAATTAACTGTCTCCTGTCAATCATCATGGCCATGGTAATGTTACCTGCGATCAGCGGCTTCAGTGGTCCGGTGATCGGCTTCCCTTTTCCGATTGGAGCATTGACGAAGTCCAGGAAGTCGGCGTCCGGGTGACAAGCGTACAGATTGGCTGCTTTACAGGTGTCAATCACCGAGCCCCCGCCCACCGCCACGAACACGTCGAACGAGTCTTTCTTAGCGAATGAGATGGCGTCTTTGAAACTGAACACAGGCGTTCACATGACAGCAGCAGATCAATAACCACAACGTGAATATTATGGTCTGTTTTCTGTCGACCAATAACAGCAGGATGCTCACCTGCTGTCCGTAGGCTCCACCCTCACGCTGTCATACACTTTGTACTTGACTCCGTTCTGGACCAGAGACTCCAGGACTGACTTCACCGGAGGGAGGCGGGACAAGTTCTTGTCCGTCATCAGACAAACATTCCGGGCCCCGAGGTTCTGCAGGTCCTGCAGGAGAACCGGAGGAACCAGGACAGAACGTTAATGGTTCTGATGATGAACATTACACCTGCGACTGACGACTGACAATTAACACTACAGACAATGAGACTACAACTAGACACTCAGACTACAAGTACAGACACTGAGACTACAACTAGAGACACTCAGACTACAAGTACAGACACTGAGACTACAAGTACAGACACTGAGACTACAACTAGAGACACTCAGACTACAAGTACAGACACTGAGACTACAAGTACAGACACTGAGACTACAACTAGAGACACTCAGACTACAAGTACAGACACTGAGACTACAAGTACAGACACTGAGACTACAAGTACAGACACTGAGACTACAACTAGAGACACTCAGACTACAAGTACAGACACTGAGACTACAAGTACAGACACTGAGACTACAAGTACAGACACTGAGACTACAAGTACAGACACTGAGACTACAAGTACAGACACTGAGACTACAACTAGAGACACTGAGACTACAAGTACAGACACTGAGACTACAAGTACAGACACTGAGACTACAACTAGAGACACTCAGACTACAAGTACAGACACTGAGACTACAAGTACAGACACTCAGACTACAACTAGAGACACTCAGACTACAACTAGAGACACTCAGACTACAAGTACAGACACTGAGACTACAAGTACAGACACTCAGACTACAACTAGAGACACTCAGACTACAACTAGAGACACTCAGACTACAAGTACAGACACTGAGACTACAACTAGAGACACTCAGACTACAAGTACAGACACTGAGACTACAGGTACAGACACTGAGACTACAACTAGAGACACTGAGACTACAACTACAGACACTGAGACTACAAGTACAGACACTGAGACTACAAGTACAGACACTGAGACTACAAGTACAGACACTCAGACTACAAGTACAGACACTGAGACTACAAGTACAGACACTGAGACTACAACTAGAGACACTCAGACTACAAGTACAGACACTGAGACTACAAGTACAGACACTGAGACTACAACTAGAGACACTGAGACTACAAGTACAGACACTGAGACTACAAGTACAGACACTGAGACTACAAGTACAGACACTGAGACTACAAGTACAGACACTCAGACTACAACTAGAGACACTCAGACTACAAGTACAGACACTGAGACTACAACTACAGACACTGAGACTACAACTAGAGACACTCAGACTACAAGTGCAGACACTGAGACTACAACTAGAGACACTGAGACTACAACTAGAGACACTCAGACTACAAGTACAGACACTGAGCCTACAAGTACAGACACTGAGACTACAACTAGAGACACTGAGACTACAACTAGAGACACTCAGACTACAAGTACAGACACT
This sequence comes from Scophthalmus maximus, assembly GCF_022379125.1. Taxonomy (NCBI): domain Eukaryota; kingdom Metazoa; phylum Chordata; class Actinopteri; order Pleuronectiformes; family Scophthalmidae; genus Scophthalmus; species Scophthalmus maximus. The sequence continues at coordinate 27,986,848 of NC_061519.1, forward strand.
GAGCCTACAAGTACAGACACTGAGACTACAACTAGAGACACTGAGACTACAACTAGAGACACTCAGACTACAAGTGCAGACACTGAGACTACAACTAGAGACACTGAGACTACAACTAGAGACACTCAGACTACAAGTACAGACACTGAGCCTACAAGTACAGACACTGAGACTACAACTAGAGACACTCAGACTACAAGTACAGACACTGAGACTACAACTACAGACACTGAGACTACAACTAGAGACACTCAGAGTACAAGTACAGACACTGAGCCTACAAGTACAGACACTGAGACTACAACTAGAGACACTCAGACTACAAGTACAGACACTGAGACTACAACTACAGACACTGAGACTACAACTACAGACACTGAGACTACAACTAGAGACACTCAGACTACAAGTACAGACACTGAGACTACAACTAGAGACACTCAGACTACAAGTACAGACACTGAGACTACAAGTACAGACACTGAGACTACAACTAGAGACACTGAGACTACAACTAGAGACACTCAGACTACAACTAGAGACACTCAGACTACAAGTACAGACACTCAGACTACAAGTACAGACACTGAGACTACAACTACAGACACTGAGACTACAAGTACAGACACTCAGACTACAAGTACAGACACTCAGACTACGACTACAGACACTCAGACTACAAGTACAGACACTCAGACTACAAGTACAGACACTCAGACTACAACTACAGACACTCAGACGACAACTACAGACACAGACTACAACTACAGACACTGAAACTACAACTACAGACACTGAGATGACAACTACAGACACTCAGACTACAACTACAGACACTCAGACTACAGCTACAGACAGAGACTACAGCTACAGAAACTGAGACTACAAGTACAGACACTGAGACGACAACTACAGACACTGAGACGACAACTACAGACACTGAGACGACAACTACAGACACTGAGACTACAAATACAGACACTGAAACTACAACTACAGACACTCAGACTACAATAACAGACACTCAAACTACAACTACAGACACTGAAACTACAACTACAGACACAGACTGCAATTACAGACACTCAGACTACAATTACAGACACTGAAACTACAACTACAGACACTGAGACTACAACTACAGACACTCAGACTACAACTACATGGACACTGGAATGAATATGATGAAGATGGTGAAGATGAACGCCGTTACCATGCCGATCTCTCTGCTGACTCCTCCTCCATATCTGATGTTGGAACTCGCCATCTGACAGATAAACATTAATATTAATTAAACATCATTAATCTGTGTGATATGAATCTGAACGTGTGACGGTGCAGCAGCTCGTCACCTCGAAGGCGTAGTCGGTGGAGCGGACGGAGCAGGACGACGCCCCCACACCTGCAGGAAGAACCACACTATTGATCCATGTTGATCAGAGTTGATATCTCTGGTGATTCATATTCTTCATTCTTCATTATGTCTGTGTGTGTGTGTGTGAGTGAGTGAGTGTGTGTGTGTGTGTCTGTGTGAGAGTGTGTGTTTGTGTGAGTGTGTGTGTGTGTGTGTTTGTGTGTGTGTGTATGTGAGTTTGAGTGTGTGAGTGTGAGTGTGTGTGTGACTGTGTGTGTGTGTGTGTGTGTATGTGAGTTTGAGTGTGTGAGTTTGAGTGTGTGAGTGTGAGTGTGTGTGTGACTGTGTGTGTGTGTGTGTGTGTGTGTATGTGAGTTTGAGTGTGTGAGTTTGAGTGTGTTTGTGTGAGTGTGTGTGTGTGTGTGTGTGTGTATGTGAGTTTGAGTGTGTTTGTGTGAGTGTGTGTGTGTGTGTGTGTGTGTGTGTGTGTGTATGTGAGTTTGAGTGTGTGAGTTTGAGTTTGAGTGTGTGAGTGTGTGTGTGAGCACCTTGATGGAAGGTGTTGGAGTGAGCAGGACATCTGCACCTGTTCACACAAACACACGGTTCAAAACTCTGCTGGTGGTTTGATTAACAGTTGATTGACAGTTTGATTCACAGTTGATTGACAGTTGATAGACAGTTTGATTCACAGTTTGATTCACAGATGGTTGACAGTTGGCACAATGTGAAAATCACATTGTGCAAAGTGTTTTAAGTAAAGTAATTTATATAAAACAAACTTGATGAAGGAGAAACTGCTCAGATTAACTGACCAGGTCTGGTTCTGGACCCGGACCTGGTCTCACCTGGTCTCACGTGGTGTCACCTGGTCTCACGTGGTGTCACCTGGTCTCACGTGGTGTCACGTGGTGTCACGTGGTCTCACGTGGTCCAGGAAAACTGTTTTCATAACTTCAGACCAAAGTTCAGACTGAAAAGTAGAACTATAGAAGAGTAGAACTATAGAACTATAGAACTATAGAAGAGTAGAACTATAGAACTATAGAAGAGTAGAAGTATAGAAGAGTAGAAGTATAGAACTATAGAAAAGTAGAAGTATAGAAGAGTAGAAGAGTAGAACTATAGAACTATAGAAGAGTAGAAGTACAGAATGGTAGAAGTACAGAAGAGTAGAAGTACAGAAGAGTAGAGGTATAGAAGAGTAGAAGTATAGAACTATAGAAAAGTAGAAGTATAGAAGAGTAGAAGAGTAGAACTATAGAACTATAGAAGAGTAGAAGTACAGAATGGTAGAAGTACAGAAGAGTAGAAGTACAGAAGAGTAGAGGTATAGAAGAGTAGAAGTATACAAGTATAGAAGAGTAGAAGTACAGAACAGTAGAAGTATAGAAGAGTAGAAGTACAGATGAGTAGAGGTATAGAAGAGTAGAAGTATAGAAGAGTAGAAGTACAGAACAGTAGAAGTATAGAAGAGTAGAAGTACAGAACAGTAGAAGTATAGAAGAGTAGAAGTACAGAACAGTAGAAGTATAGAAGAGTAGAAGAACAGAACAGTAGAAGTATAGAAGAGTAGAAGTACAGATGAGTAGAGGTATAGAAGAGTAGAAGTATAGAAGAGTAGAATTACACAACAGTAGAAGTACAGAACAGTAGAAGTATAGAAGAGTAGAAGTACAGAACAGTAGAAGTATAGAAGAGTAGAAGTACAGAAGAGTAGAAGTATAGAAGAGTAGAAGAACAGAAGACACGAGTCACGTGTCGTCACCAGGTGAGTTCCTGAGACGATCTGAAGCAGAGGGTCTCCTCGTGCAGCTCTGCGCTGAGCCCCACTCTTCGACCTATGACACGTTTCTGACCGCAGCTCCCGCGCTGACGCCACTTCTGATCATAATCCAACTGTAATAATCGTGAATCAAACTTACGCCGCGCGCTGGAGCTGCTGGAGCAGGTGAACGACCCGGTCCCGAGGCGCCATGTCCGCAGGTCCGATCCAGAGTGACGTCACCGGCGGCTCCACCGGAAACACGCTGCTCTCCGTCCGCTCGTGTCAAAGTAAAAGCCCTGTGTGTGTGTGTGTGTGTGTGTGTGTGTGTGTGTGCGTGTGTGATTCAGTCCCGACACATCGACCTTTAAACAAACCTCAGATTGTCGAGACGCGTCACTTTTCTTTGTGTTTCATTTCTTTTCTCTTCACCAACAAAAACATTTCACCCATGAAGAAGAAAAGTGACGTTGTTCAAAACTCTTCATCGTCTTCATCCTATCATCACTCATACTGTACAACATCATCACTAATACTGTACAGTATCATCACTCATACTGTACAACATCATCACTAATACTGTACAGTATCATCACTCATACTGTACAACATCATCACTAATACTGTACAGTATCATCACTCATACTGTACAACATCATCACTAATACTGTACAGTATCATCACTCATACTGTACAACATCATCACTAATACTGTACAGTATCATCACTCATACTGTACAACATCATCACTAATACTGTACAGTATCATCACTCATACTGTACAACATCTTTTTTTCTGTTTCACATTATCCCAAAAGATCACTTGTCTCTACTTGTGGTTCAGAGTCTGTGAGAGTAGAATGGGAGGCAGAGCCTTCAGCCACCAGGCTCCTCCCCTCTGGAACCAGGAGGCAGACGACATCTCTACATTAGAGTTCAACTTCAAACCTTCCTCTTTGATAAAGATTATAGTTAGAACTGCTCAGGTGTTTAATAAACCATTTCTTTATTATGCTGCTAGAGGCCGAGACTGCTGGGGGAACTTATATCATGAGCATCTTTCTCCCTCTCCCTCCCTCTCTCTCTCTCTCTTTATATCTCTCTCCTTCTCCCACTTTTTCAATCTCTCTCTCTCCCTCTCTCTTTCTTTATCTCTCTCTCCTTCTCCCACTTCTTTCAATCTCTCTCTCTCTCTCTCTCTCTCTGCCCCCATGTATCTACATTACATGTCACTAACTCTGTTTTCTCTCTCCCCTAGTAGATCTGACCCCAGAGCTGCAGGACCCAAACCCCTCATTATTATTATTATTAATATTAATATTAATATCATCACTAACAATAACAACAACATAATTGTATTTTTTAATTATAAGTATCAGTCTGGTAGAGATTACAGCGGCGGTTGTACAACTGTCCTCTCTCTCTTCTCTCCTACTGTCTCGCATCCCACCCTCTTTCCTCCCACCTCTCCTCTCTCTCTCTCTCCCTCTCTCTCTCTCTCTCTCTCTCTCCTCTCTTCACCCTCTCTCCTCTCTCTCCACCCTTCCTCCTCTCTCTCCACCCTTCCTCCTCTCTCTCTCTCTCCTCCCTTCACCCTCTCTCCTCTCTCTCCACCCTCTCTCCTCTCTCCTCTCTCTCCTCTCTCTCCTCTCTCTCCTCTCTCCTCTCTCCTCTCTCCTCTCTCTCCTCTCTCCTCTCTCCCCAACCGGTCCAGACAGAAGCTCCGCCCACAACTGAGTCTGGTTCTGTCAGAGATTTCTTCCTGTTAAAAGAGTTTTTTCTCTCGACCGTCGCCAAGTGCTTTGCTCATTGTGGGATTTGTTGGGTTTTCCCTGTAATATTGTAATATTGACCTCACTATGTAAAGTGCCTTGAGACAATGTATGTTGTGATATGGCGCTATACAAATAAAATTGAATTGAATTGAATTGAATTTGTTGTGTTTCTCTGTAATATTGTAATATTGTAAGGTAATGATCCCTTGAGATAATGTATGTTGGGTTTTTGCGGTATACAAATACAATTGAAATGATAATTGAATTTGGCCTCATCAACATCAGCAGTGTTATTCTTCCTCTCCCCTCATCATCCTCTCATCCTCCTCTCATCTCTCATCTCCTCTCAGCTCCTCCTCTCATCTCCTCCTATCTCTTCCTCTCATCTCCTCTCATCCTCCTCCTCTCATCTCCTCCTCTCATCTCTTCCTCTCATCTCCTCTCATCTCATCCTCTCATCTCTTCCTCTCCTCTCATCTCCTCCTCTCATCTCATCTCATCTCATCTCCTCTCATCTCATCTCCTCTCACCTCCTCCTCTCATCTCCTCTCTCATCTCTTCCTCTCATCTCTTCCTCTCATCTCCTCTCATCTCCTCCTCTCATCTCCTCTCATCTCATCTCATCCCTTCCTCATCTCCTCTCATCTCCTCCCCTCCTCCTCTCATCTCCTCCTCTCATCTCATCTCCTCTCATCTCCTCTCATCTCCTCCTCTCATCTCATCTCATCTCATCCCTTCTTCATCTCCTCCTCTCATCTCCTCATCTCCTCTCATCCTCCTCTCATCTCTTCCTCTCATCTCTTCCTCTCATCTCTTCCTCCCATCTCCTCTGATCTCCTCCTCTCATCTCCTCTCATCTCCTCCTCTCATCTCTTCCTCTCATCTCTTCCTCCCATCTCCTCTGATCTCCTCCTCTCATCTCCTCCTCTTCCTCTCATCTCTTCCTCTCATCTCTTCCTCCCATCTCCTCTGATCTCCTCCTCTCATCTCCTCCTCTTCCTCTCATTTCTTCCTCTCATCTCTTCCTCTCATCTCCTCTCATCTCCTCCTCTCATCTCCTCCTCTCTTCCTCTCATTTCTTCCTCTCATCTCTTCCTCTCATCTCCTCTCATCTCCTCCTCTCATCTCATCTCATCTCATCCTCCTTTCATCTCCTCTCATCTCCTCCTCTCATCTCTTCCTCTCATCCTCCTCTCATCTCCTCTCATCTCCTCCTCTTATCTCATCTCATCCCTTCTTCATCTCCTCCTCTCATCTCCTCATCTCCTCTCATCCTCCTCTCATCTCCTCTCATCTCCTCCTCTCATCTCTTCCTCTCATCCTCCTCTCATCTCCTCTCATCTCCTCCTCTCATCTCATCTCATCCCTTCTTCATCTCCTCCTCTCATCTCCTCTCATCTCCTCCTCTCATTTCTTCCTCTCATCTCTTCCTCTCATCTCCTCTCATCTCCTCCTCTCATCTCTTCCTCTCATCTCTTCCTCCCATCTCCTCTGATCTCCTCCTCTCATCTCCTCCTCTTCCTCTCATTTCTTCCTCTCATCTCTTCCTCTCATCTCCTCTCATCTCCTCCTCTCATCTCATCTCATCTCATCTCATCCCTTCCTCATCTCCGCCTCTCATCTCCTCATCTCCTCTCATCCTCCTTTCATCTCCTCTCATCTCCTCCTCTCATCTCTTCCTCTCATCCTCCTCTCATCTCCTCTCATCTCCTCTCATCTCCTCCTCTTATCTCATCTCATCCCTTCTTCATCTCCTCCTCTCATCTCCTCATCTCCTCTCATCCTCCTCTCATCTCCTCTCATCTCCTCCTCTCATCTCTTCCTCTCATCCTCCTCTCATCTCCTCTCATCTCCTCTCATCTCCTCCTCTCATCCTCCTCTCATCTCCTCTCTTCTCCTCTCTCATCCTCCTCTCATCTCTTCCTCTCATTTCCTCCTCTCATCTCCTCCTCTCATCCTCCTCTCATCTCCTCTCTTCTCCTCTCTCATCCTCCTCTCATCTCTTCCTCTCATTTCCTCCTCTCATCTCCTCCTCTCATCCTCCTCTCTCTCTCACACTCGTCTCGTTCTTCCATGATCCAAGTTTCAAAACCAAATCTTCATGAAGTCGTTGTCTGGTCTGGGTTTGGTCATGGGACTAAAAACACATGTTAGATTATTATTGTTAGAAGATTATCTTTATGTTTCAACAGATCCAAAAGAAATGCCTGATTTTCCATCATCAGTTTTGAATGTGATGAGAGTTCATGGATTTTGTGTCATTGAATGTATTTTGTGTGAAAGCAAATAAAAATGATTGACAGTTTGGTTCACACTTCAATTTGGACCATCTAAATAAAACTGTAATAAATCACAAATCTCCACGAAACATCCTGAGGAATCAGACGATGCTCTGTGAATGCTTTGATTCGTAGAAACTGTCGCTGCAGGAGATGAAGGTCACACATTCGGTCCAGAGTCGAGTGGAGAAAGGTCACGTCGTCATCATCTTCATCTTCATCTTCATCACAGAGGTTTTCCGCTCGCCAAACGCCTCCAACAAACAGAAAGTGAGCTGCTGTCACCTCAAGGAGAACATGTTGTTATGAAGAAAAGGTTTTTAATGAAGGGGATGAAGATTAAGGTGAAGATGAAAACGATGAAACAGACTGAATAAAGGGGATGAAGAGGAGGATAATGAAAGTGACAAAATTAATCTACATCCAACAGCTGAAGGGATCATTATCTTCATCACCATCATCATCATCATCATCATCATCATCATCATCATCATCATCACTTCATTATCATCATCCTTATCTCCATTATCACATCATCATCATTATCATCTTCATTCTCTTCATTAACATAATCATCGTCATTATCACCAACATCATCATCATTATCTTCATTATCACCATCATTATCTTCATTAACATAATCATCATCATTATCTTCATTATCAACATCATTATCACCATCAGCATCATCATAACTTAATCATCATCATCATTATCTTCATTATCACCATCATCATCATTATCAACTTTATTATCTTCATTAACATCATCATCATCATTATCACCAACATCATCTCCATTATCATCATTATCATGTTCATTATCTTCATTGTCATCATCATTATCTTCATTATCACCATCATTATCTTCATTAACATAATCATCATCATTATCTTCATTATCAACATCATTATCACCATCATCATCATCATCATCATCATCATCATCATCATCATCATCACTACATTATCATCATCATTATCTTCATTATCACCAACATCATCATCATTATCTTCAATATCACCAACATCATCATCATTATCATCATTATCACCAACATCATCTTCATTATCATCATTACCATCATTATTATCTTCATTATCATCATCAATATCTTCATTATCAACATCATTATCACCATCATGATAATCAGTCCTGTGCCAGTGAAGCGTCTAAGCATGTGCAGACCCCTCCCCCTCCCTCAGACTCCTCCCCCTCCCTCTGGTATATAAAGTAGAATCAGACAGTTTATATTTATTGGACTGAAGCGACGAGGAGACGATCAGGTGAGGGATCAGCTGATCACCATCACATGTACTGACCTTTGACCTGTTTAACTTTATTAATGAACTGATTGTATGAATGTTTGGAAGGACTTTTCTGACCCTCAGCTGGTCCTTGAAGGCGTCGTTGACCTGTTGCCTGTCTTGTTGCTCATCTTGTTGCTCAGGTTGCATCATTGTGTGGAGATGAAGATCAACGTGCTGCTGTGGTTCGTCGCCGTCATCGGCATCTTCCTCCCTCGTTCAGCCGACTGTCGACCTGCCATCGCCGCTGCCGGCCGGCCTCACCTCCTCCTCCCTCGACCGCTGCTCCTCCACCTGGGGGAGGAGCTCTCCCTGAAACTGGGAGGAGGAGGACCAGACCTCTCCTCCTCTTCATCGTCAGAGGAGGAAGAAGAAGAGGAGGCCGGGGAGAAGAGGAAGAGGTCCGATGAGCCTCCGATCTCCCTGGACCTGACCTTCCATCTACTGCGGGAGGTTCTGGAGCTGGCCCGGGCCGAGCAGATCGCCCTGCAGGCCCACAGCAACCGCAAGATGATGGACACCTTCGGAAAATAAAAACCTTCGACTTCCTGTCGACGGTCCTGATCACAGGATCAGAACCAGTGTGTTTGGTTTGTGGAACTAAAAGACTTTTTACAAAATGAAACAAGTTAAATAAAATGAAAACAAAAACATGAATGAAACTGAGATTAAATGTAAATGTGACATTTCAACGACTTTATTATTAAAGAATAAAAGAAACAGAGGACGAATCCAGTTTCATCTGGATGTTTGATGTTTGTCTAATATCTGGATCCTTTGTTGTGTGAGAATCTTTTTATATTTCCAAATATAACTTGGACAAAGGGGGCGGAGCCAGGAATGTCTGATCTCTTCTCTCATGTTCACTGATTTCACAGAATAATTCATGAAAACTATCAGACACGTGACTGAGTGAGGGATGAGAGGGTTGTTGTTGTTTTTGAGGTTTGATAAATATAAATATGTATTAACACTGTACTCTTATATTTAATACCATTTTTGATGTATTTTCTTATGTACAAATTTGTTTTTGAGTCGATCCATTTTTGAAGGTGGTCATCAGGAGGAGCAGGCGTAACATGAGAGTATCTTCCAATTATCGAGGATTACATGGCCAGTCATCAATGGAAAAAAAAATACACATACACACCCATATATATATATATATATATATGTATTGGGTACTGGGAAAATCAGCTGAACCAGAATCTTCATGATAAAACAAATAGAAACAAAATTATTCAAAATGTTTTTCTTTATCAGAGTCGACTCTCTGATCCATCTGTCTGCACAGAGCCCGAGTTGGTCCGGTCCTGAACAGGGTCCGGTCCTGACTGGGTCCGGTCCTGAACAGGGTCCGGTCCTGAACAGGGTCCCGTTCTGGTCTGGGTCCCGTCCAGAACAGGGTCTGGTCCGGTGCTATTTACTTCTGGTTGAGCCAGCTGAAGGAGAAGACGTGTTTGGGTCCGTCTCTGTCGTCCAAATCATTCTGCTCGTCAGACTGAACCTGCAGCAATAACTAATAATCAATAATCAATAATCTAATAATACATCATCAAATCGGATCGATCGATTAAAGATGATCATGATCGACTATCATACCTGGGCTGCGGGGCTGGGCGTGGGGAGGGGCGTGGAGGGTGTGGTCTGGTTGGGTGATGAGGGGGCGGGGCTTTTCATATGTGATGTCATGGAAGGCGCAGTCTCTGAGGGTCTGTGAGGGGGCAGGGCTGAGGGCTGAGCAGGTGACACAGGAGGCTGCTGATTGGCTGCAGGCTGCGACTCAGCTCGACTTCCTGCTGACGTCGCTCTGACCTCCACCTCATCTTCATCATCATCATCATTGTCGTCTGCATCAGCTGAGGGGAAACTCCAGGTTAGCTAGATGCTAACACATTAGCATGTAGCTTCATGTTCACAGACACACATGTTAACATTTTGACATCCATCACGCTGGTGGCTTCATGTTAATGCATCAGTTATATGCTACAAGTTAGCTACCACGCTATAGTTTCAATTGTTAGCATGCTAACTTATTAGAATGACTAGTTACTGTACGTAACTTCATGTGTTAGCATTCGTGTGTTAGCAATTAGCATATACTGTATTACACTATGCTGAACATTGAAACTACAGCAGTAGCATATATAGCTCAAAGCTAATTTTTTATCACATGGCAGGTCACTACTCGGTGACCTGCCATGTCAGACGGTCGTCCACCAACCCAGAGATTGGTGGTTCGATTCCAGCTTTCCCCAGTCCACATGCCGACGTGTCCTTGGTCAAAACACTGAACCTTCACTGCCTCTGACGGCAGAGTGTGTGTGTGACTGTGACAACACTGAAGTGGCTAACAGATAATGATAGTAGTGATGCTAACATGTTAGCTCTCTGACTGATTCCTTCAAGGCTCAAAATGTGTTCGTTAGCACCGAGGGTAACACACACACACACACACACACACACACCTCTGATGAAGTCGACCGTGGCCAGCGCTTGTCTCTGACGCTCGATGTCGGCAGTGAAGTGACCCATGTCCTCGTATCCGTGTTGCAGTTGGTCGAGGTGAGACGTGTCAGTTCCTTCCACTATCCTAATCGACGAGCGGCGAATAATCAATGAGATCAATAAATCTAGTTGTGACATCATCACAACTAGTTGTGATGTTGTTGAATACTCACTTCTGCAGCAGAGGTTTGGTCACCTGCAGGAACAAGGCCATCTCCGACTCGTCCAGGGTCTGGATGGCGGTCTCCAGCAGCTTGGCGGCGTTCTCCACATGCTCGCTGTACTTCCTCCTCAGACCTCGGACGTAGTCCAGCTTCTCTTCCTGCTCCGTGCTGATCCTCAGAGTCATCTCACCTTTCTTCTCCTCCAGGACGGCGAACAGGTGATCGAACGTCTCGCACACCTTCGACTTCTGTCTGCCGCCGTTCTCCTGAGGGCACAAAATCAGAAGCCTCAGGTGAACCAGGTGTTAACCAGGTATGGACCAGGTGTGAACTACGTGTGAACCAGGTGTGAACCAGATGAGAACCAGGTGCGAACCAGGCATGAACCAGGTGTGAACCAGATGTGAACCAGATGTGGACTAGGTATGGACCAGGTACGGACTAGGTGTGGACCAGTTGTGAACCAGGTATGGACCAGGTGTGGACCAGGTTTGAACCAGATGTGAACCAGGTATGGACCAGGTGTGGACCAGGTTTGAACCAGATGTGAACCAGGTATGGACCAAGTGTGAACCAGGTTTGAACCAGATGTGAAGCAGTTATGGACCAAGTGTGAACCAGGTTTGAGCCAGGTGTGAACTAGATGTGAACCAGGTATGGACCAGGTGTGAACCAGGTTTGAGCCAGGTGTGAACTAGATGTGAACCAGGTATGGACCAGGTGTGAACCAGGTTTGAACCAGGTGTGAACCAGATGTGAACCAGATGTGGACCAGATGTGAACCAGGTGCAGTGGATGAACTCACGTTGACAGCTCTGCACGTTTCCTCCAGGTGACTGATGATCGCCTGAATCCTTTCATTGTTCCCAACGAGCATCGAGATACAGTCAGTCAACTCCGCCTACGCACACACACACACACACGCACACTGAATCCACAACATCATTAATGTCTCATTAGTGGTTGTTATCTAGTAGTTGCGTTGACCTTCTGCGTGGTGAACACGGCGTCCAGCGGCGCCACCTCACAGTCTCTGTGAGCTCCGAACACTTTGCACATCGAACACGTCGGAACGCTGCAGCTCAGACAGTAGATGTTGATCCTCTCGTCTCCATGGTGATCACACATCGGATGGTCCACCTTCACCTCCACAGACGGGTTAGTGCTGAGAGACAGACAGACAGAGAGACAGAGAGACACAGACAGACAGATAGTTTAAGACGTGGTTTAATGGTTTCAAGATCCCATACACAAAGACAAACACAGGTGTGTGTGTGCGTGTGTGTGTGTGTGTGTGCGTGTCACCTGGTTCCTCCCTGTCTGTACATGTCGATGATGTTCTCCACCAGCAGGTTCCTCTGGAGTCCGTACACTCCGTGTCGGTCCAGGACGACCTCGTGTCGACAGGACGGGCAGCGGAACCGACCGCCGGACGTCAGCGTGGAGCCGCTCCTCGTCGACAGGTAGGGGTTGGACGCCTGCAGGGGGGCGGAGCAAAACACAGGAGAGGTTCCGTCTATCTATCGCTTCTATTTGGAAGAGAACTACAGTTCCCATGATGCTCTTGGGGAAGTTAAGGATTCACATGTCAGACTGTCTCTGCATCACTGTGACAGTTCTCTGATTTACTGCATTACTCAGTGTGACATCACATCCACAGGAAGTGATGTCACACCGAGTCTCTTTTTATCTGAGATATTTTATGTCACAAATCTGCTTCAGTTTCAAACAGTGGCTTCAATAATCAGCCTGTAGGAAGTAATGACCAGAACCAGATGAACACACCGACAGAGACACGCATGTGACCACAGAAGAAGAAGCTGAGCCCTTGGCGGCGTGAGAGGGGGCGGAGCTCTGGGTCTCACCTGGAACACGTCGTTGGCACACTTGCGGCAGAGGTTGTGTTGACAGGGCAGGATGACCACGGGCTTGGTGAACACCTCCAGACAGATGGGGCACACGAGCTGCTTCTCCAGACTCTCCATGACGACGAGGGGGAGGAGGGGGAGACACCTGGAGACACCTGGACAGGACGGGGGAGGAGAGAGAGATGTCCCGGAGAAGAAGAAAGCAAAGAAAAGGAAGCAGCAGCAGCAGGACGAGTGTCGTGGTGTCGTGGTGTCGTGGGCCTGTGAGCAGCATGTGACGACCCTTTGTCTGTTTTTAGAACGGCAGACGTCAGCCGTTGCCGTGCCGACAAGTCCTTATATGTCAAAGGTCAAAAGGAGGCATGACGGGGAGGGGGGGGGGGCAGCTGGGCCGGGGGAGGGGGTCCGAGTGAGGAAGAAGAGATTCTTAAAGAGACAGTGCCCAGTGGTGTTGAGGAGGCTGCAGCTCCCCCTGCTGGTCACAGTGGATTTAATGTTCATTTATAATTATATAAATAATCTAAGTAAGAATTCACGTCAAGACATTTATGTTTTTAACGAGAAGACTTTATCTGAACATAACGATCAGAACACAAATCTCCACCTGAAGGTCCTGATTCAAACATATTAAATTTATCATGTTGATGATGATGCAACACGTCACTGTCTCCTGTCCTCATCTCACACGTTGCCACGGTCAGAGACAGAAACATTCTGCTCATATTCAGGTTCACAATGTTCATGTGGCTTTTCATGCTCTAATGTTCAGTAAACATCAGCCTCTGTCTCTTTAAGGCCCCGCCTTCCCAGTGAATCCCCGGTCTGCTCTGATTGGCCAGCTAGTGGACAGACAGGTGGACAGATATGCTGTTTGACCGAAAAACTCTTTCGTCCCCCCGGCCATCAGACTGTACAACAGCTCCTAGTAAAGGCAGGGAGGACAATAGAAAAGGACAATTTATTTCAACCTTCATTTGCACATTTTCCCGTTTTGCACTGTAGTAATAAGCTAGTTTTTATAGTTAGTTTAATATTTAATTTATTTTTGTATTTTTATTTTATGTAGGATTGATGTATGTTTAATGTATGTATGTTTGTAAATGCTGCTGGATGCCTGAGTTTCCCTCGGGATAAATAAAGTATCTACTAAACTAAACTACTAAAAACAGAAAAAGATTTAAGGATGACATCATCACGTCACATGATGACATCAAAGTCGACTTTATTCACAAAGCAACTGAATATGAACAAAATGAAACAAAACATTATTTACATCAACACTATTTATTTATTTCTGCATGTTCCTGAATCAGAACCTTTATGTATAATTAGAATATTAAGTTATGACATAATGATGTTTTCATCAAGTTAAAAATAACTGGATCATTTTCCAGAAGCTGAAAAACAAACAGATGATAAACGTTTATCGTCTCATGTTTCATATTTAAATCTGTTGCTTGAACAATTTAGACTCTGATTTACAGACGGGAACCTGAAGGTTCCGTGTGAGGTTCAGGTCTCTACGGTGAATCACAGCTTCAGGTGGACGCGTGGTGCAGTGATACGCTTCCTGCTTCCTGTTTCCTGTTTCCTGTCACTTCATGTGAACTTGTCTCCGTATCTGCGCTGACCTTCGCCGATCAGCTGAGTTTTCTCGCCAGCGTTGGACGGCTGCTGGACGACCGGAGTCTCCACGTCTGAGGGGAACAAAGAGCGAGAAAACCTTCGTGACCTCATGACCTCGTCCTCACGTCAATTTTAATCTACAGATCAGATTCATCACTCAGACGTTTCATCAACACTCACACGTTAGGGGATTTAAGGGTAAGACATCATAAAGTGTGAAAAACATTCATGTTGATTCACAAGTTTGAAGCATTAAACTAAATATAAAGTTCATCTCAGAAGGACATTGTTTGTCAGTTCAGGTCAAAGTTCACTGCAGGTGATTAATGGATATATTGATGTTCAGGTTTGATTGATCACCTGCAGGACTCAAACTTTACTCGATAGCCATAAAGCGACAAAGTCTCTTTTAAGGGATAAATTAAGGTTCTTTTTAAAAACCTGTTAAACTTTACAGAAAATCTGTTAAACATCTTCATGTTACAATTATCCCTTAAAGTTCTCTGTAAAACCCCTTAACGGCATCGTTATTTAAGGGTCAATTGACATAATCAATGCCTGATCCAACCGATCAGCTGCCTACACTGACTGACAGCTTGTTAAACGCTCAGCACTTCCTGTTGTCTCACCGTTGTCAGGGTCGTTGCGTATCTCTTCCTCCAGGTCGTCGGGGGACACATAGTCAGGCTCCACCCCCTCGCTTGGGGGCGTCGGCCTGAGTTTGCCACAGCAGCAGTTGCAGCAGCAGCAGAGGCAGCAGCAGCAGTAGAAGCCGGTCAGGACGCCGCACACCAGGAACAGACCCTGAAACACAAACACGGTATCAACCCCGCCCCCTCAGGGTCACACTCAGACACAGTGTAAGCCCCGCCCCCTCACCTTGGCCCACCAGGTGGACAACATGAAGTACGTGTTGACGTTGTCCTCTCCGAACTGCTGGGCCACGTAGAGGCCCAGGGACCCGTACGAGTCGTACATGTTCCTCTTGGTGAGGTCGGACAGGACGGCGTGGGCGCTGTTCAGCTCCTTGAACTTCTCTGCGGCGTCCGGGTTCTCCGGGTTTTTATCAGGATGGTATCGCAGCGCCAGTTTCCTGACACAGGTCAACACGTGATGTAATGTTAGAGTTGAAAGTTCAGGAAGTGAACGTTGAGTCACAGTGATGATCGTCTCACCTGTACGACTTCCTGATGTCGTCATGGCTGCAGCCTCGTTCCAGACCCAGGGTCTGATACAGAGATTCTCCAGAGGTGGACAGAGTTCGCTGCCTCGCCTCAGACATCCTGACACCATCACCTGTGGCAGGGGACACCGGTCAGACCCGGGTCCACCAGTCAGACCCGGGTCTGACCCGTGAAGAGGACTCACCCGAGTCCTGCACAGACAGGTGACCCCTCAGACCTGACGGGCTCAGTGTTCCTGTCACTTCCTCAGAAACCAATCAGCTCTCAGCTCTGATGATCAGTTGATTAATTTGACGATGGACAGAAACGATCGATCACTTAAGTCTGTTTAAACAGATGCTCTGGTTCCAGTTTCCCACTTTTCTCTGACAGTGAACTCAACATATTGTGTGTGTGGCATAAGAACATGATCCATCGATTATCAAAGGCAAGTTTTGATAACGTGTGACCGTTGGGATCACACGTCTGTTCGTTACTGAAGAACAGAAGAACCCACAAGACCAGGAACAGAACCAGAGCCAGACCCCTCTACAGAACCAGAACCTTCTACAGAACCAGAACCTTCTACAGAACCAGACCCCTCTACAGAACCAGAACCCTCTACAGAACCAGAACAAGAACCTTCTACAGAACCAGAACTAGAGAATATTTTTACTACCCTGAGTAAATTGACTTTATTTAAACTCTGCTGAGGAAACGAGTCCTTCAGCAGCAGACAGACAGCTTGTTCCTGCCAACGCCTCTGATCCCAGGTTTTCATTGGACGAAGGACACATGATTTATATGATGATGTCACACAGGTCAATAAGACATTTGTTCACCTGTAAAAGAAGTTTGAGGTTGAAGAGTCGTTACCTGTTGAAGCCTCAGAGTCCGGTCGGTCGTCGCCTGTTCAGGAGTCGGAGCTCAGACGATCTGACCGTCGCCATCAAACATTCAGCAGCAGCTCCGGTGACGGAGCCGCCACGCCTGCTCGGGTTTCACTGAGACGCTTTGTGATGGGGAGGGGAGGTAACCATGACAACCAGGTGAGTGTGCTATAATGATACATTAGTATTCCATACGAGATACTTATCACGGACAAATAAAGATTCAGAATCAGTTTTTTACACACAAAGTGATTTGTCTTTAATGAAACTCAGTTTCAGTTAGTGTGATCGAGACAGAAGAACCAGGAAGTACACAATGTGATTCATAATCTGATCCATAATCGGATTCATAATCGGATTCATAATCTGATTACAACAGCTCTGCTGCAGGAGACATGAGACGGGTTCAACCAATCACACGGGCATCTGCAGCTGAGAGTATTCGTCCTGCCCCTCCTTCTCGTCCAGGTGAGGCTCCACATCGTCCGCATCCAGCTGCAGGAGCACAGGTCAGAGGTCACAGCAGGTCAGACAGACAGACAGACAGACAGACAGACAGACAACAGAGAGACAGACGACAGACAGACAGATGACAGACAGACGACAGACAGACAGACAGAGAGACAGACAGACAGACAGACAGACAGAGAGAGAGGGAGACAGACAGACGACAGACACACAGAGAGAGAGACAGACAGACAGACAGACAACAGAAAACAGACAACAGAGAGACAGACAGACAGACGACAGACAGACGACAGACAGACAGACAGACAGACAGACAGACAGACAGACAGAGAGAGAGAGAGAGACAGACAGACAGACAGACAGAGAGACGGACAGACAGACAGAGAGAGAGAGAGACAGACAGACAGACAGACAGACAGACAGACAGATAGACGACAGACAGACAGAGAGAGAGAGAGAGAGACAGACAGACAGACAGACAGAGAGAGAGACAGACAGAGAGAGAGACGGACAGACAGACAGAGACAGACAGACAGACGACAGACAGACAGAGAGACAGCCAGACAGACAGACAGACAGAGAGACAGAGAGACAGATGATTCGTTCTGTTGTCACCAGGTCACCAGGTAAACATGTTAGCAGTGATCTCCTCCCTGTGGCGTCATGACGTCAGGTAACACAAGGTGTGACTCACGCTCTGCAGCTCTCTGCAGGTGAACACACGGGGCAGCAGCAGAATCCTCACAGGTATCGTCAGCAGCAACACGAAGGGGAACGCTAACGCAGCTGCCGTCGACATGACGACCCACAGGAGAGACAGACAGGTGAGCTCAATGAGAGTGAACAGATGCATCCTCAATGTCCGCACCTGTCAGACAGCAGAGAGACGGATGAGATGGAGACAGGCAGGTGAATCAGTCCGTCCCTGTAGCTCATACGACAACATGCCACCAACTGTCATGTCCATTTCCAATTCATGGACCTTTGCATCGCTCTCTCTCTCATTTCCTATCAAGTCTGTCAAGTCACGTCCAACTCGTCTTAAGTGGAGTCCAAAAAGTTCCAAGTCAAGTTTAACATCAAACACTGAGTTGTGAGTCTGTGGTGTCACACACATCTTCCCCCCCGCCCCCATGCCCCCCCCCCCCCCGCCCGCCACCGCCGATCGACTACTGTCTAACGTATCAACAAAGTACAAAGTGTGTGTCGTCAGTAAAATGAAGAATGATTCACTGCACACTGTTTTTGACCCTGGCCAGGGGGCGGGGCTTACCTTGCGGACATAGTTTTGATCAGGGTGGTACTTTGGGGGCATCAGCAGCAGAATGAGCCTTTCTGTGAGCTGGATCCCGTTCAGAGACATCACGCCCATGTACAGGAAGATCCCAAAGAGCACCGCCAGGGGGATCTGACGCAGAACCTCCCCGATGACGATAGACAGACCTGAGAGGACGAGCGGGACCAGATCAGAAGCAGTCAAACCACCTGTAGTAAGATTAGTAGCTGAAGGACTCAGACAGTCGTACCCACTAGAACAGCCACCAGGAAGCCTGTCACCCTCTGCTCCTTCACCTCCTGGATACGTGGCTTGTCTCCAGGGGCAACAGCTTTGCTCATGACAGTGAGGGCGTTGGTGTGGGTGACGGACCGGACGGTGGCGGCCGATAGCCAGGGCAAACCAAACAGAGCTGAGAGTCCACCCACCACCACAATGATGAGGAGGTCCAGGTGAAAACCAGTTCCCTTCACCAACATTCTCTCCTTCTTACTGACAATCAGCCTGACAGACAAACGGAAAGTGATATTAATACTTCATACTCTCTCAGTAATTAGAGATCAGTTTCCCCCAAGAAAGAAATTTGTGTACGCAGTGATCTGGGACTCCATGAAGATGAGGATGAAGACGAGGATGGCCGGCAGGATGCTCGCACCCATCATCCAAGCAGGAAACTGTCCGTCCGACCCCAGAGGAGAAATCAGCCAACCGCGCTTCTCCGGACTAGAAACCGAGAATCCACTTGGCACGTTGAGTTTCTGTCGGCCAATAGAAAGACAGTGATTCGAGAGACTGACCACAGCGTCTCTTCACGAGTGTTGATCTGCGCTCTGCTCTGACCTGGGTGTAGGTGTCCTCCACGCTGTAGTCCACCAACACCATGATGAGGATCGCGATGGGGACCCCGAAGTCTCCGATGATCCTTCGGAGCTAAAGCCAGAAAGGAGGAGGACTCATGTTTAGACTCAAGGTGCACAACCTGCATGTACCTGTACACACAGTAACTGTACATGTACACATGTATACAGTACAGTATTTGTGCCAATATCTACATGTGTGCACCAGTGCCTGTTCCTGTATGTATCTCTATAACCAGTATAAATTTGTATACTACTGTACCTCCTGTATATATACTTGTTTTCACCCAAATGTACCTGTATGTGTGTGTGTACTTGAAAGTACTGACCCTGCCAGGAAAGAAGGAGCTGTTCTTGAACTTGCGGAGGTAGAAAGCGATGAAATAAGTTCCAGACATGAGCACGAATGACAGCAGCGCCGTGTTGGGTTCTCCGACAACCTTCCCAGGATTCTCAGCGACTGTGGTGTAGTTGCAGAGAGATGGAGATACTGTGTTGTTTCCATTGAAACAGTTTTGGAGAGGATGCTCCTGAAAGATCTAGAACACAAGGGACCAGACATTTAAAGCATAATTCCAAACACTTTCTCACAATGTCTCAACTGCTGCTTGTTGCTGGTCTCTAACCTTGACCAGCTTGGCGAAGGTCTCGTAGATGAAAATGAGAGAAATGAGGAAAGAGAAGATCTCTTGAGTGAAGCGGGAAACGAAGCGAACGAGGATGCTTCCCTCCAAGGCCACGGTGACGAGAACAATGAGAACGAGCCAGAAACCGATCCACACCCGGCCGGTCAGATACTCGATCCCATTGTCTTTACAAAACTACAAAGAGAGAAAACAGCAGGTCAGAATATTGTTGAGTCCCCGTCAGCAGTCAGGTGACCAGACAGGATCAGATTCAAGTGAAGCAGATGATCCTATCCATGTCTGCTCGAGTGAACAGTGACACATAGTTTCTAGATGGTAGATTTAGCAGAGCAGACTTTACCTCATAGACCTTTGTCCTCACGGCAATAAACCTTAAGAAAGTATATATATCCCAGTTGTGTTTATTGAGATGTACAATCAACTATCATCTGCATTGCAATCTATAGCAGATTAAAACTGTTCATCATCTCCACTGGGACTGATCTGAGGCCTTCTGCCTGGATACTGATCGGTAAACCTCAACTCAGTTAATCTGCTGAGACAAAGTTGCTGAGTCCATACAAGGCCTGGCTTTTCTCTAACACGATAACAAGGATGAAAGTGAGGGAACCGTGTCACGACTCGGGATATAACCCTGGATATCACCACAGTTATAGAGATGATTCTGGTGAACAGTTCTCAGGAGGTTCTGTGGAGAACTGTCTCCACAATAACATTCTTTACAGACTTGATATTTTGACACTGGTATGGAGAATGTGTGTGAGGTGAGCTCACAGTGTAGAAGGCCTCTTCAAACACCAGCAGTGGTCCAGAGAAGCCGATCACCAGCAGAGGCTGAGCACCCAGAACACTGAAAACTATGCCCTGCATCGCCGTGGCAACAATCAGCTCCGACACACCAATCAGGCCTTCGGTTTTCTCACCTGTGTCAAAGGTCAGTGAACTTCATGGTCAGAATTTCATAGAATCATCTAAGAACGACCCACTGAGCATTTGCTCGACTCACCCAGGAGTCCACCGAAGGTGATAGCAGGTGACAGTGCAGCAAAGTAGATGAAGATGATGGCGGCCATGCACTGCGGGTTCAGAGCATCTCGGAGATCACTGAGGTACTGAGGGTAGCGTCGGGTCACGTCTTTGATCAAACCCCCGAACGGACGACCCGAACGCCTCAGAGGTTCGTCCCCAGGTTTGGAAGGAACCAGGGAATCTATGAGGAGATGACTGCTGATGAACTGTCTAACATCACAGCATCATAAATGACATAAGAATATCTACATCTGAATGAAACTTGCCTTGATCCCATCTGCAAATATTAAGAAGGAAACAATTAACCTGATGACACGATTACTTTGAAGAAGATGAGGACTTTCACAGAAATCGACAAGATTCCACAAGATGGCTGCTTCAAACTGAGCTCCTGCCCTCATGCTTTTATCCTGAGTGTCCCGTGTCATTGAGATGTAAGTGAACTGCTGAATTCTACCCAAATTCCTAACTGGTGACAGAACCTTGACATTGGCATGAGAATGAGAAGCTGCTCACTGACCTTCATGCTGCTGAACGCAGGACGGTTTCTCTTGCAGTTTGCCGCTCTGCTCCTCCTCCCTCTTTCGGAGCATTTCTCGTTGGAAGCGAGCGACCGAGTGCAGCAGCTCGTCGCCGTCGACCTCCGAGGGAGGCAGGACGACGCTGCAGTCCAGGAAACGGTTGATGGCTATTAGCAGGTCTTGGCGGTCGTCAGCCTGGTACGCCGCCTCATGGAAGTGCTGAAAAAGCCGACAGAGGCAGAATATATTATACAACATTTACCTCGTCATGTGGCTTCAAGGCAGTGAAGCATCATTATTTTGTACCTTTTGCTGGAAAGTAGCCAACAGTCTCACCTTGTCTGACATGAGCGTGGAGATGGAGCGTCCGATCTGGTGGTAGTCAATGTTAGTGGTGGGCGGGCCAAGCAGGAGGAAGAGGAACCTCACAGGGACGGGAACCTCTAGAACCGACTCAAGGAGGACCGCCTCCTGCAGCCGCACAAACGCCATGGATGGCTGGTCCAGGAAGCCCACGCTGCCTACAGACACAGCGGAGGGAGGCGATGAACCTGTGCTCTACAGACTGACACATGAAAGAATAAGATCATGTGTATATGTATTGTACATTTGTGATACATACCTACAAGAACCACGGTGGCCTCAGCTCTCTCTGGGATCTTCTCCATTAGCTTCACTTCATGTTTGGATTTGGAGTGACAGAGGGGCGGAGCTTCTCTCTTGAAACGGTACAGAACAACCTCAGACAAATCCTGACAAAGATGTACTTGTAAATTTAGGCCGGAGGGATCTCGCTTTGTTACCACGTGTTCACGTAGATGAATCGTGAATGTAATTGTTCACATACTTTCTGTGTTCTACAAATGTGACTGCAGTTCTCCTGTAGAGGAGAGCACAGAACTTCTGGAATTACAGTATGTAGATAAACAACATGGTGACACTGGAGGAGGTTACACTGAGCCAGGTGACTGCTGAGATCGAGGTGATGGTATGTGAGGCCCTTAAATCAACTATGGCGAGTATCTGCCCAGACACTGCCCCCTGCTGTTCATGTGCGTATTGCATCTTGCAGACGAGTAGAGTTTATTTCTCAGGACGTGCACAGCCGACGCACCAGACGAACGCAGGATATGCATGGAAGCCATGATGCTTAGACATAGTTGTTATCTACGACCTTACTCAATATGCTGATGACACCCAGGTGTTCAGGTGGCAACAACTCAGAGTGGTTAGTCGCTTCCTCATCAGGCAGGCAGCAAAAGATCTGTCATAATGTTTGAGGATGTTTTCAGCAGACATGCATTCATGAGCAATACCTGCTGATCTACAATCCTCATTATCTGCTAACACCTCAGTCAATAATGGACAGAAACATTCACAGGTGAGTGGAACCTGTCGTGGGGTTCCTGCTGTTGGTGAAGATGCCGCCGGGTTCAAAGTCTCCACATGTGGCTGGAGGTGAGATGTTGCCCCAAGGGAAGGAGTTGAAGGAAGGAGGTGAGGGGAGGACGGATTGGGAGATGGACTGGTGGATTTTTGTGGTAAAGATGGAGCTGAGCTGCAAGGCAAAGCTTTCATTTTACCAGTCAATCAACGTTCCGATCCTCCCCTATGGTCATGAGCTCTGGGTAGAGATGGAAAGAATGAGATCAAGATACGAGGGGCAAAGATGATGTTTCTCCATAGGAAGTCTGGGCTGAGTCTTAAAGACAGAACGAGGAGTCTGGACATCCGGAGGGAGCTCGGAGAAGGGAGCCAGTTGCGGTGGTTCATCTGATCAGGATCCTCCTGGACGCGTCCATCCGAGGTTTACCGGGCACGCCCCACTGGGAGGAGACCCAGACCTCGCTGGAGGCCGGGAACGCTTCGGGATCCCCAAGAAGGCAGGCAGTCACCTCAGCAGAGTTAATACTTATTTAACAACTAATCGCTAAATAACAACAGGTTTGTGTGGTTTTAACAAGTTTGAACAGCTGCTCGTCAAACTTCTCATTGTCTCCCACCTGAACTACTGCAACTCCTGACTGGAGCGTCTACGACTTCCAGCCTCAGTCCTCTGCAGCTAAACTAGAATGCTGCTGCCCACTCCTCATCACAACTGTTCTCCCTGACTCGCTGCTGCAACTTCATCCACTTCAAAACTCTGGTGCTGGTCTACAGGGATGAGCAGGGAACTGTTTGTTCCTACTTCCAACACCCTCAGTACTGCCTCATGGCTCTTTGTGTTGGTTTGATGGACTCACAGGTTCCTGCAATGAAATTTAGAGTCTGTTTCTTTACTTTACCTTGTTCTTCTCGAGCTCAGCCTCTCTGTGATTTGTCAGATTTTTGGAGGGCTCTGATTGGCCATTGTGTCTGTCAATCAGGGCGGCCATGTTGGCGGCAGAGATGTTCCTGCTGAACAAGCTGTGATCTTTCTCATCACTGGGATGACTGATGAATCAAACACAGAGAAATAGATCTGTGAAAACTGTTTATGAAGACGATAAATGAGAAACATCTTTGGGCACATTTATTTAAGGTCTACATATCCCATCTGCTAACATGGAGGGGGCGGGGCTTATGACCTATACTGACACCAGACACCAGCGGGCGATCAGACCTGTGTCTCAGCAGCAGAGCTCTCAGGACCTTGGCTCGATCTTCAGCTTTGATCTGATCTGAGATCAACATCTGCTCCACCACCTGCTTGGCGATGTCCGGCAGCGTCGTCTGCTTTAGGTCCAGAAGCACTGCCCCTGAAACACAGTGTGACATCATCACATCACTCACCTGTCGTTCACAGGTGTGTTCAGACAGGAAGTGATGCAAATGACTCTCTGTAATGTACTATATATTTGATCAGTGCAGTGTCAGTGTGTGTCCAGCGGGGGCAGCACCGTGGGACAGGATCCTCCGGAGCTCCAGCAGCGAGCGGAAGGAGAGCGAGGCCACGTGGGGTCGACCCCATCGCTCCGTCTCCTCCTCCACCTCCTCCTCAAACTTGATCCATCGAGCCGTCTCCCGCCACTGCAGCTCCTGTGACCTGTCAATCATCAGCTCGTTGAGCTCCACAAACACCTGGAGACAGACAGACAGGCACAGACATCACAGACATCACAGACAGACACAGACATCACAGATATCCCAGACAGGCACAGACATCACAGACAGTCACAGAGAGTCACATACATCACAGACAGGGACAGACATTACAGACATCACAGACATCACAGACACAGACATCACAGATATCACAGACAGACACAGACATCACAGACAGTCACAGACAGGCACAGACATCACAGACAGACACAGACATCACAGATATCACAGACAGGCACAGACATCACAGATATCACAGACAGGCACAGACATCACAGACAGTCACAGAGAGTCACATACATCACAGACAGGCACAGACATTACAGACATCACAGACATCACAGACAGACACAGATATCACAGACATCACAGACAGACACAGACATCACAGACATCACAGACATCACAGACAGACACAGACATCACAGACATCACAGACAGGCACAGACATTACAGACATTACAGACATCACAGACAGACACAGATATCACAGACAGGCACAGACATTACAGACATTACAGACATCACAGACATCACAGATATCACAGATATCACAGACATCACAGACAATCATCGACATCACAGATATCACAAACATTACAGACATCACAGACAGGCACAGACATCACCGACAGGCACATACATCACAGACAGGCACAGACATCACAGACAGTCACAGACATCACCGACAGGCACATACATCACAGACAGGCACAGACATCACAGACAGTCACAGACAAGCACAGACATCACAGACATCAGAGACAGGCACAGGCATCACAGACATCACAGAGAGTCACAGACATCACAGACCGGCACAGACATCACAGACATCACAAACATCACAGACATCACAGACACCACGGACACACAGACATCACAGACAGCCACAGACATCACAGACATCACAGACATCACAGACAGACAAACAGTCACAGACATCCCAGACATCACAGACAGTCACAAACAGTCACAGACATCACAGAAGGTCACAAACAGTCAAAGACATCACAGACAGACAGTCACAGACAGGCACAGACATCACAGACATCACAGACAGCCACAGACATCACAGACATCACAGAGAGGCACAGACATCAAAGACATCACAAACATCACAGACATCACAGACACCACAGACACACAGACATCACAGACTAAAGTAGACCACATCAGGATGAATCGCTCCACTAAAGAGGAACAACTCATTGTAAACCAGGTTCAATCAGAATCAGATGAAATGAGACTCCTGTACCTCAGAGAGTCCGGTCCTCAGGTCCGGTCCGACCATCGTGACGACCAGAGGAAACTGAACCACCTGAGAGAGGGGTGGGTCTACCTGCCCCCACCTGTCTGTCTGCCCCCCCTGTCTGACTCTCTCTCATTGAGACTAATCCCACCTGGATTAAGCGGCTCACACCTGTGGCTCGTCTTTCTTTTTCTTCTTCTCAGCCTCAGTTCAGATATTTTTATTGTTTTATAGTCGAGTTACAGACGAGAATCTCATCACGTCGACGTGTGGGATCCAGTTCTCACCGGACCTCAACCAGAACCACCCCTACATCTCCCTGTGTCCAGGACAGGGTTACCCTAGCTTAGCATAAAGACTGGAAGCAGGTGGAAACTGTTAGCCTAGCTAGAGACACATCAAGAAGACGGTGCCTGATCGTCTTTATATACAGTCAGTGCACGTCTTTATATACAGTCAGTCAGTGATCGTCTTTATATACAGTCAGTGATCGTCTTTATTTACAGTCAGTGATCGTCTTTATATACAGTCAGTGATCGTCTTTATATACAGTCAGTGATCGTCTTTATATACAGTCAGTGATCGTCTTTATATACAGTCAGTGATCGTCTTCATATACAGTCACTGATCGTCATTATTTACAGTCGCTGATCATCTTTATATACAGTCAGTGATCGTCTTTATATACAGTCAGTGATCATCTTTATATACAGTCAGTGATCGTCTTTATATACAGTCGCTGATCGTCTTTATATACAGTCAGTGATCGTCTTTATATACAGTCAGTGATCGTCTTTATATACAGTCACTGATCGTCTTTATATACAGTCAGTGATCATCTTTATATACAGTCGCTGATCATCTTTATATACAGTCAGTGATCGTCTTTATATACAGTCAGTGATCATCTTTATATACAGTCAGTGATCGTCTTTATATACAGTCACTGATCATCTTTATATACAGTCAGTGATCATCTTTATATACAGTCAGTGATCGTCTTTATTTACAGTCGCTGATCGTCTTTATATGCAGTCGACAGTAACTACAGATGTTCAAAGTGACCAATCAAAATAGACGTCAGCCACTGTCTCAACTTTCGAGGGTCGAAGGTCACGTTAGCGAGCTGTGATGTCATGTTGGCCACACCGACCTCGTGAGGTGTGCGGTCTGGTTGGTTGATTCTCAGCTGAGTCTGTGTCCGACCAACGATCTGATCTTTGCCGGTGTGGACGTTTGGCCCTCTGGAGCTCCGCCTCACCAGGTGACGCCGCACTGCCGGGACGTCGACCAATCTGTGACCTGAGGGAGGGAGAGGTCAGAGGTCAAAACCTTCTGGATTTACTTCCTTGCTTCACTCTCTCTGGTCTCATGGGAACTTTCTTCAGTCTAATTTCATTTCAAGCTCAATTGAACTTCAGTGAAGTGAATCACTTAGTCAACACACACACACACACACACACACACGCACACACACGCACACTCAATCACACACACGCACACTCAATCACACACACACACACACACACACACACACTCACACACTCAATCACACACACACACACACACACACACACAGACACACACACACTCAATCACACACACACAAACACAAACACACACACACACACTCACACACACACACACACACACACACAAACACACACACACACACACACACACAAACACACACATACACTCAATCACACACACACACACACACACACACACTTAGTCAACACACGCACACACACACACACAGACGCACACACACACACACACACACACACACACACACACACACTCAATCACACACACACACACACACACACACACACACTCAATCACACACACACACTCAATCACACACACACACACACACACACACACACACACTCAATTACACACACACACACACACACACACACTCAATCACACACACACACACACACACACAGGTGGGTGGTCTCAGGTTTCTCTAATGAATGAAGAGAAAATTAGATTTTCTGTGCAGCACAAACAACCAATCACATTGCAGCAGTGAGAATCAGCTGACTGGCGCCTCCAGGTGGTCAGTGTGATCACAGCTGATCTGATTTGTTCTTACATACGTGTGTTGGTCCCAACACTGTCCCTCCTCTGTCTGTCGCCCCGAGCTCATAGGTTCCTACTGAAGTGAAACATCTCACATCAGCTGCTCACACACAGGATGGATCACACACACACACACACACACACATACACACACACAAACTAAACGTTCCTCTCGCAGCAGCAGAATCATGAACGAGCAGCGAACAGCAGTTTGACGTGAGATCACACGTTCACTGCTCCGGTGAAACAGACGAGTACTCACTCCAGGACCAGGACCAGGACCAGAACCAGGACCAGGACCAGGACCAGACTCACACACCAAGACTCACAGCAGCAGAGCGGCGGTGGGCGGAGTGTGTAGGACGACAGCATTGTGTTCAGGTCACATGATGAAGATCAACTAGACACAGAAAAGTCTTTCAAACTGTCGCCCAGTGCCCCAGTGCATTCTGGGAGAGGCTCCAGTCCTCCGTCTGAACACATTCAGTTACTGTGACGACGTCCGCACACGAAAAACAACAACAACAACAACCAGCGGAATTTATGATTCTGTTTGAGACACACATCCACAGGGTTCTTCATCTTCATCATCTTCATCATCATCTTCTTCATCTTCATCTTCATCTTTATCTTTATCTTTATCTTTATCTTCATCTTCATCTTTATCTTTAACTTCATCTTCTTCATCATCTTCCTCATCTTCTTCATCTTCATCTTCATCTTCATCTTCATCTTTATCTTTAACTTCATCTTCTTCATCATCTTCCTCATCTTCTTCATCTTCATCTTTATCTTTATCTTCATCTTCATCTTCATCTTTATCTTTAACTTCATCTTCTTCATCATCTTCCTCATCTTCCTCATCTTCTTCATCTTCATCTTTATCTTTAACTTCATTTTCTTCATCATCTTCCTCATCTTCTTCATCTTCATCTTTATCTTTAACTTCATCTTCTTCATCATCTTCCTCATCTTCTTCATCTTCATCTTCATCTTTATCTTTATCTTTATCTTCATCTTCTTCATCATCTTCCTCATCATCATCATCATCATCTTCGTCCATTAACTGACCCTCAAACAAAGTTTAAGTATTTTTAAATGTCAAATCATATTTAAGTTGAATGGTTGAAGCTAAAGTTCAATGTTTAACTTTAGTTTTTGTTTCTGATATAAAATATTCATTTTACAGAGTCAAACATTTATTTTTCTATTTTACATTAAGTTAAGAGTTTTTTTCTTCTCATTTAGTCAAAATAACGTTTTGTTATTGATCAGATTATTGATCAGGTTATTGATCATGAGTGAATCATATTGTTAGTGTGAAAGAGAAGAAGCGGCACTGACTCTTGATGTCGTCCAGGTCGACAGATGTCAGCGTTTCATCTTCATCAGCGTCGTCAGCGGAGGGCGTGGCCGTCGGACCCTCCTCCTCCCGGTCTTCTTCTATGGTGGTAGCAGCGCTGGGGGCGGAGCCTCTCATCCCATCCGTCCTCTCCTCGTTGGTCCTCTTCCTCCTGCTGTCGCCGGGAGGTTTGGACAGAGGAACGTGGACGTGGAGAGAAGAGTGACGATGATCTGCAGCAGAGGATCAATCACAATCAAACTCATTCCTGGAACTGAGTTCTGCAGAATCACCTCAGGTCCGGTACCACAGAACATCCTCAAAAAACAGTTACATCTTCTCAGGGACGAACCGGATCCGTCCAGAACCCCTTTGAAGATCTGAGGGTCTTCTGAGCATCTGAACCAAGCAGGTAAATAACTGCTTGAGGTTTTAGATAGATAGACAGATACTTTATTTATCCCGAGGGAACTTCAGGAATCCAGCAGCATTTACTAACATACATACATTAAACAAACATCAATCCTGCATAAAAATTAAAAATACAAAATTAAATATTAAACTATAAAAAAACTAGCTTACGACAGTGCAAAACGGGAACAGTGCAAATGGATGTGCAAATGAAGGTAGAAATAAATTGTCCTATTCTATTGTCCTCCCTGCCTTGACCAGGAGCTGTTGTACAGTCGGATGGCCGGGGGACTGTTGGTGGAGCTGGACTGGGACAGCAGTCGGCCACTGAACACTCCTCTGCCTGGTGAAGGTGTTGTCCAGTATGGACAGCAGTTTGTCCAGGGTCCTTCTTTCTGTCACTGTCACCACTGAGCCAGCTCTCCTCCCCAGTCTGTCCAGTCGACTAGCGTCTCTCTTCTTGCTGCTTCCTCCCCAGCAGACCACGTTATAAAAGAGAACGCTGGCCACCACAGACTGGTAAAACATCTGCAACAACAGATGTTGAAGGACCCCAGCCTTCTCAGGAAGTACAGACGGCTCTGCCCTTTCCTGTGTAGAGCGTCCATATTTGCTGTCCAGTCCAGCTTGTCGTCCATCTGCAGCCCTGACCACCTCCACATCGACCCCCTCGATGGACACGGGTTGGACATGTGGTTTCTTCCTTCTGAAGTCCACCACCATCTCCTTGGTCTTGGAGGTGTTCAGCTGCAGATGGTTGGACCTGCACCACCTCACGAAGTCCTCGACCAGGCTCCTGTACCAGAACCGAACTATAATCTTGGGATCTTTAATCTTCCACTTTAGACCTCATGAAGAACTCAGAACCCTCCAGCAGCTAAAGGGAACCTGCAGAGGTTCTTGACAACGTAGAACCTTGTCAGAACCCCTGGGCCTGACCACTTTATTCCTTAGGTTCCCCACAGCATCTTCATAGTGCCTGTAGAGGTTTCTAAATGAAACCTCCCTGATAACCTTTGACCTTTCTCACAGACCAGCAGGACCTGCTGAACCTTCTGGAGATGATGGAACCTTGAGAACCTCCTCACCTTCAAAGTCCTGCTCATCGTATACCCGGAAGTTCTCCGGTGGACTACAAGCTGCCGGATGGAGGATCTGCTGAAAACACTGGACGTCAAACGTTTTGTTCAGGTCCTCCTCTTCTTCATCACCATGGCAACGTGGGGGAGGAGGAGACTGCAAGAGAGGAGTAATGACATCAGACACACCATCACAACTTCCTGTATCAGATCCTCGACACAGGAAGTTACAGTTCAGCTGTGATGGAACCACAATGAAAACATACTCGTCACACATTTCAGTCCTTGGCTTTACTTTACACTTTGACTTTACACTTAAACTTTACTTTACACTTTTTACTTTACACTTAAACTTTACACTTTGACTTTATACTTTGACCTTACACTTTAACTTTACTTTACACTTTGACTTTATACTTTGACCTTACACTTTAACTTTACTTTACACTTTGACTTTATACTTTGACCTTACACTTTAACTTTACACTTTTCTTTACACTTCGACTTTACACTTTTCTTTACACTTTGATTTTACAGTTTGACTTTACAATTTAACTTTAACTTTACACTCTTGACTTTACACTTTGACATCGACTTTACACTTTGACTTTGTACTTTACACTTCAATTTTACACTTAAACTTTACTTTACACAACATTTCGCATGTATTCTTTACACTTTGATTTTACACTTTGACTTTACACTTTGACGTGATAATGATTATTGATCAGTCTGTGCTGAGACTCACTGAAGACGGGTCAAGCTCCTCACCGGGGGGCACAGAGTTCATGGCTCCTTCAGGGGTCAGAGGTCACAAGCAGGTGAGTTCAGGCAGCAGAATCTGGAGGTCAAAGGTCAGAAAAAACACAGACAGTGAAGGTTCACCTGTTGAGTCAAAGATATTTTTGATGAGTCATCTTGATGTTGTGTTTGTGTGCGTGTGATGCTACAGGATCATGTGACATGTTTTATAAACTGTGATGATCAGATCTGATTGAAGGACGATGTCATACTGAGTCACAATAAAGTTATTGACTTCAAACTCTCATTAAAGAGCTTGAGGCTGAAAAACTCTGAGGCCACAGTGTGAGTGTGTGTGTGTGTGTGTGTGTGTGTGTGTGTGTGAAGCAGGGAGAGTTGGAGCCTACCTCAGCGTCCCTGCAGCACTGAAGGAGAGAAATTATAATGCAAAGACTGAAACCCACAGAGGGACAGAGGAAAGAGAGAGGGGGGGGAGAGGGGAAGAGGGGGAGGGGGGGGGGAGAGCGGGGGAGAGAGAGGGGGGGAGGGGAGGAGGTGTTGAGACGAAGACAGAAAAGGTCCAACAGAAACCTGAAGGTCACCATGGCGACCATACTGTCCATCAAGATTTGTCCCGCCCCCTGGCTGTAGACACAGTATGTATGTGTGTTTCTTATCAAACTCCAAAACAAAGATGTAAAAGAATAAAGACGAAGCTTCAGACATCGAGAACAATTCTCATCTGATCTGATCATATAGAATCTGATCTGATCATATTGAATCTGATCTGATCATATTTCAGACGTAACATCTGATCACTGACGAATGCTCCACATCACAAATATGAAATATGATGACAAAACAGAGATGATGAAGTTTATTCGTGTCTCTGCTGCTCTGATGTTGAATATTAATATGACAAATGTCGTCACTTTGTCTCTTCACCATGTTGAGGAGGAGACGTTAATGTTCAGAGTCAGGTTATTGAGTCGTCACTCAGACCTGTCAATCAATCAATCATCAATTATCAATCAATCAAATCCACCTACAACTGATCATCAGGTCTCCATCAGACAAGAAGTGACCTCAGACCTGTGTGTGTTTGTGTGTGTGTTCTCACCTGGTCAGTGTGTTGACACGTCGATGGCTCAGTTGGAGTCTGATGTCAGGAACATCTTCTTTTATAACATCACAGCACACAAAGTGTGTGTGTGTGTGTGTGTGTGTGTGTGTGTGTGTGTAAGTGTGTGATTAATGAATCTGTTCACGCAACAACAAGTATCCACAAACCCACTGCTAAACCTGAATGTGTGTGAATGTAGTGTGTGTGTGTGTGTGTTGATCCTCTGTTTGTGTGTCATCAGTCTGATTCCTGTTTGTCGTTGATCAGTTTGTTTGTCGTCACTGATCTTATATTGTGATGTTCAGTAAACAACAGGAAGTTCACCTGCGTCACGCTGCGTGGGAACTGTCTGTAGGTGTGAGACTGTAGGTGTGTGTCTGTAGGTGTGTGTGAGACTGTATGTGTGTGTGTGTCTGTAGGTGTGTTTGTGTCTGTAAGTGTGACACTGTAGGTGTGTGTGTCTGTATGTGTTTGTGTCTGTAGGTGTGTCTGTAGGTGTGTGTGTCTGTAGGTGTGTGTCTGTAGGTGTGAGACTGTAGGTGTGTGTTTGTAGGTGAGACTGTAGGTGTGTGTGTGTCTGTATGTGTGGGACTGTAGGTGTGTGTCTGTAGGTGTGAGACTGTAGGTGTGTGACCGTAGATGTGTGTGACCGTAGATGTGTGGGACTGTAGATGTGTGTGTCTGTAGGTGTGAGACTGCAGGTGTGTGTTTCTGTAGGTGTGAGACTGCAGGTGTGTGTTTCTGTAGGTGTGAGACTGTAGGTGTGTTTCTGTAGGTGTGAGACTGCAGGTGTGTGTTTCTGTAGGTGTGAGACTGTAGGTGTGTTTCTGTAGGTGTGAGACTGTAGGTGTGTGTCTGTAGGTGTGAGACTGCAGGTGTGTGTTTCTGTAGGTGTGAGACTGTAGGTGTGTGTCTGTAGGTGTGAGACTGTAGGTGTGTGTTTGTAGGTGAGACCGTAGGTGTGTGTCTGTAGGTGTGAGACTGTAGGTGTGAGACTGTAGGTGTGTGTGTGTGTCTGTAGGTGTGAGACTGTAGGTGTGTGTTTGTAGGTGAGACTGTAGGTGTGTGTCTGTAGGTGAGACTGTAGGTGTGTGTCTGTAGGTGTGAGACTGTAGGTGTGTGTCTGTAGGTGAGACTGTAGGTGTGTGTTTGTAGGTGAGACTGTAGGTGTGTCTGTAGGTGTGAGACTGTAGGTGTGTGTCTGTAGGTGTGAGACTGTAGGTGTGTGTCTGTAGGTGAGACTGTAGGTGTGTGTTTGTAGGTGTGAGACTGTAGGTGTGTGTCTGTAGGTCTGAGACTGTAGGTGTGTCATTGTAGGTGGGAGACTGTAGGTGTGTGTTTGTAGGTGTGTGTCTGTAGGTGTGTGTCCGTAAGTGTGTGTCTGTAAGTGTTTGACTGTAGGTGTGTGACTGTAGGTATGTGTCTCTAAGTGTGTGTCTGTAGGTGTGTGTCCGTAGGTGTGTGTCTGTAAGTGTGTGACTGTAGGTGTGTGACTGTAGGTGTGTGTCTGTAAGTGTGTGTCTGTAGGTGTGTGTGTCTGTAGGTGTTTGTCCGTAGGTGTGTGACTGTAGGTGTGTGTCTGTAGGTGTGTGTCTGTAGGTGTTTGTCCGTAGGTGTGAGAGTCTCTGATTGGTCCAGACTGAAGGAGAAACAACTGAACTACAGACATACAGCAGGTCTTTATTTGGGGGTTCATCCTCTGGGGACA
This sequence comes from Scophthalmus maximus, assembly GCF_022379125.1. Taxonomy (NCBI): domain Eukaryota; kingdom Metazoa; phylum Chordata; class Actinopteri; order Pleuronectiformes; family Scophthalmidae; genus Scophthalmus; species Scophthalmus maximus. The sequence continues at coordinate 28,021,176 of NC_061519.1, forward strand.
AAGACGATGTTTAACACCAGTCTGAGAATCACTGATATGTTCACACTGTCAGTTGTTGAACACGTCCAGTCTGTGACCGTCCACCAGTCATTGCTCATTCGTCTCCTGCTCCCTCCTCTCCTTCACCTCCTTCAGTCCTTCCTGGATCTTGTCCACGGCCTCCTTGTCTCCGGCCTGCCGGGCCAGAACCAGAGCCTCCTGGTAGAACCGGACCGAGTCCTGCAGCTGACCTGTGGACCACAGTCAGAACATGAGACCGGACCACAGACAGAACATGAGACCGGACCACAGACAGAACCACAGACAGAACATGAGACTGGACCACAGACAGAACATGAGACCGGACCACAGACAGAACCTGTCCTCACCTTTGTGCAGCAAGACTCCGGCCATGTTTCCCAGCAGGACGTGCTGGTCCGGGTGTCCGGCGGACCGGCTCAGGTCCACGGCCTGTTGGACCAATGCCAGGGCGTCGTCATGGCAACCCTGCAGATCCAGGATGGTCGCCAGGTCGCTCATCAGAACTAGAGTCTGACAGGAGACGAGATCAATCAGAATTGGTTTACAGGGCGTGTCTCTATATGTGGGCGTGTCCCTCTGTGTGGAAGTGTCTCTACCTGTGGGTGTGTCTCTCCCTGCTCCTGGCGGCAGATGTTCAGGGCCGACTCGTAGTCCTGTCTCGCCTGGTTCAGGTGCGATGTTGACGCTCGGTATCGAGCACGTGAGTCCAGACACAGACCGAGGAGGAGGCGGGTCTCCTTCCTCAGAACCTCCTGCTCCTCTGAAGACGACAACGTGAACATCGTGAACAACGTGAACATCGTGAACAACGTGAACAGCGTGAACAGCGTCTCACCTGTCTGCTCTTCTTCTGTCAGGTCTTTCTGTTTCTGCAGTTTGGCCTCGAGCGACTCGGTACAGAACCTGAAGCCATGCTCAGCAAGCTCCGCCCTCAACAACAGAAACAAACAAATAAACAATCAGACACAAACAGGAAGCAGATCAGCGACAACTTCCTTCTTACTTGTTCTGCTCGGCGTAGATGGTGGCGAGTTTCAGAGACATCTCGATGACAGCGTTGTCGTCCTGCAAACAGAAGTAAGAAGGAAGTCAAGCGAAACCACAAGTACGCACGCACCCACACACGCACGCACACACACTCACCAGTGGCGTTCCTCCTGACAACATGAAGCTCATCGCTGCCTTGAAGAGTTTCTCTGCCTGAGAGAAGAAGAAGAGATTTGACTCATTACTCTTCATCGATGTGAAGATGAGGAGCTGGGCTGTGATTGGACGGTACTCACGTTGTCCAACTGACCTTGCACATAGGCCAGGTTTGCCATCTGAGGAAACACAGGGACAGGTCAAAGGTCATGTGGGTGTGGTCAGATGTGGGTGTGACCAGGTGGTGTCAGGTGTTACCAGACTGGAGGTGTGACCAGGAATGGGTGTGGTCATGTATGGGTGTGATCATGTATGGGTGTGGTCATGGGTGGGTGTGACCATGTATGGGTGTGGTCATATGTGGGTGTGGTCATGTGTGGGTGTGGTCAGGGGTGGTTGTGACCATGTATGGGTGTGGTCGTATGTGGGTGTGGCCATGTGTGGGTGTGGTCAGGGGTGGGTGTGTCCAGGTGTTACCAGGCTGTAGGTGTAGATAACGGCCTGGTTGTTGTGGGTCTGATGAGCCAGAGCGACGGCCTGATGGAGGAAACCAGAGGCTGCATGGAGCTGATCCCTGATCAGACTGAGCTGCTCACACACACAGAGAGAGAGAGAGAAACGGTCTGTACTACTGTACTACCACTGTACTACAGTCAGTCTTCTGTCTGTACCTTTGCCTTCTTCAGCAGCAGAATCATCTCGTCCTCTTTCCTCTGAGATTCATCTTTTTGGTTTTCATCAGATCTACTGAACAGAGAGAAGGCTGCACACACACACACACACACACACACACACACACACACACACAGATACACACACACACACACACACACAGATACACACACACACACACACACAGATAGACACAAACACACAGACACAAACACACACACACACAGACACAGATACACACACACACGCACACACAAAGAAATATAAATGTGCAGTTTTCTGGTTCAGATAGATTAAAGTGTAAATCAGCAGATTTCTAACTTGAGTCTATTTTGAATTTACTCACCGACGGCTGCACACAGTGCCGCTCCTCCTCCTCCTCCTCCTCCTCTTCCTCCTCCTCCTCTCTCAGACGCCTGGAGTCTGTTTACCCAGCATGCAGAGCGTTGTGCCGCCGCAGCCTGCGTCACAGAGCTGCTGAGCAGCGATGCTTTTATTTTACAGGTGAAGAAGAGAAACATCTACTTCCTATTTCAACTCTGATCAGTTTGTAAACGATCACCTATTTAAAATGAATGTTTTAATAAAATATCAGTTTCATCAAACTACCATATTGATTTGCATCATATTGTATTATTTTATTATACTATACATTTCATTTTGCGACATGACGTCACACAGCAGCGCTGCTGACGCAGCTCACCTGTTCTGCTCCACGTGAGTCTGAGACCTGCGTCCAGGTGAGATCCAGATCCGGTCCCGTCCTAAAGACCTGAACCGGTTCAGGGTCTGACGGAGGACGGCGCGGCGCAGACAGGAGGCCGCCATCTTTACTGTTTATATAAGGACCGGAAGTCACGAGCTGTCACTGCGCCTTCAGAATAAAAGCGGCGGCAAAAGGCTATATCTAAGACGATTATATCATTAAAAGGTTTACTGAAATAAAGTTTATTAAATTAAAACGCGACTCGTTAAGCAGAGTCACTGATGATGATGTCACAGACCAGATGAATCCACACAAAAAGGTTTTATTTTTTATTGTGAAAGAAAAGAACAAAATGACAGATGAGTGACAGAACGACGAGTCCAGAATCAAAGTCCTGACCAACGAGTCCCCAGTCCAGACCACCGGGTCCAGACCAACGGGTCCAGACAAATCCTTGAGTTGCAGCAAGTCGGAGGAAAATCAACGCGAAATTGTCCCTCGTCATTTTGCGGGAACCAACGATCCGTTGACGTGTCCAGATGTTTATCAGGATCAATATCTGGACACGTCTAGGAACCGTCTCCTGTAGTGTGACTGTGAAGGGACCTGGGAACCACCTCCACCACCACCACCAACAACAACAGATGAGTCATGTAGTGTGAACAGAACAACGACTGAACGTTGTGTCGTATGAACGGTACGGTGTGTACAAACTGAGGCTTTACAGGTCAAAAACTAAATGATCATCATCTGGTGAAGAAGACTTGAACCATAAACTCCTCAGGAAAATGTTCTCAGAGAGTCGCCCTCTACTGGTCAGAACATAGGCTCCAGGACTCTTAGTGTTTGTGATTCTTCGTGTTTGATCTGAAACGAGCAGCAAAGATGTGAAGAATCTTTCATCTCATTTACTGTAAAAAACTAAGTTCAAGTTAAAAGACATAAAACGTTAAAGATTAAAAACTGTTTCATGTTGACGTGAAGTTCTGACAAAATAAAGCATCTTAAGTGACTGTGATCTCAGACTGTCAAAATAAAATAGTTTTGGATGACATCAGAGATGATAACAAGACAGGAAGTGATGTCACACGGATGTGTCTTTCACAGACGCATCAACATCAGTGTTTCTGATTGTTGACATGAAAACTTTTCTTTAACTGAATGAACAACATGGAAAAGATGTGACTTCATATTTTACATAAAATATATTTCCTTAATTCATATTTTTCCAGAGTTTCCTGTAAACGAAGAAGCAACAGGAAAATCGTGTCTGAAGCAGTCAAAGTGTTTTTGGTCTTCACCTCCTCCAGCGCCACCTGCTGGTCACAAACGTCTCATCAGTCACAGTTTGCTCACTTGACCAGCTGGTGGTCGGTGAACTTCTTCAGGTGGTAGCGCAGCGCGGCTCTGGTCTTGAAGGTCTTGGTGCAGCTGCAGCTGTGCGGCCGCTCGCCCGTGTGGTTGAGCTGGTGGATCCGCAGCATGGAGCTGGTGAAGAAGAACTTTCCACAGGTGAAGCAGTAGTGGCTCTTCTCGCCGGTGTGTTTGGACCTCTGGTGGTTCTGCAGCGAGCCCGACGTGATGAAGGTCTGGCCGCAGTCCTGGCAGGTGAACGGGCGCTCGCCGGTGTGGATCCTCTCATGGGCCCTCCAGGAGTTGTGGTAGGAGAAGGACTTCTCGCAGTACGAGCACTGGTACAGCTTCTCCTTGGTGTGGCTCAGCCGGTGCATCTTCAGGTAGTGGGCGATGGTGAAACTCTTCCCGCAGTCGTCGCAGGTGAACGGCTTCTCGCCCACGTGGAACAGCGTGATGTGGGATCTCAAGTGAGACGACTGAGTGAACCTCTTGCCACAGGTGGTGCAGAGGAACGGACGCTCCCCCGTGTGGGTCACCATGTGGGCCTTGAGATGGGGGGACTGGGTGAACCTCTTCCCACACTCGGTGCACTTGTAGGGCTTCAGTCCCGTGTGGGTGCGGTTGTGCAGCTTTAGATTCTGCAGGCTGGAGAAACACTTGCCGCACTCAGGGCAGTGGTAGTCCTTCAGGTCCACGTGGGTCCTTTGGTGGCTCTGCAGGCCGCCAGGCAGCTTGAAGCCTTTGCCGCAGGTCGGGCATTTGTGTGGCTTCCTGTTGGAGTGAGTCACCTGGTGCAGCTTCAAACTCTGAGGGTTGCTGAAGGTCTTGGTGCACTTGGCGCAGGACAGGAGCTTCTGGTTCTTGTGGGACCTGCGGTGGAAGTTGAAGCCCTGGTAGGAGACGAACATCTTGTCACAGACTTTGCAGTGGTAGCATTTCTCCCCCTTGTGCAACTCCAGGTGCTCGTCGAGCTCGTCCTGCTCGTCGAAGCCGTCTCCGCAGAACCAGCACTTGAGGGGTTTGGTCCCGGAGTGAGTCCGGTGGTGGGTCTTCCAGTCCCTCTTCAGGGCGAAGGTCTTGTCGCAGTAGGAGCACTGGTACGGCTCCTTGCGGTCGTGGATCTGTTGGTGGACCACGAGGCTCATCAGGGACGGATAGATCTTCCCACACTGCCAGCACTCGTTGGGCTTCAGTCCTCGGTGGATCCTCAGGTGAGCCTCCAGGTGGGATGTCTTGTAGAACCCTCTCGTACACTCGGAGCAGTAGACCATCCTCCTGACGGTGCTCTGGCTCCGCCTCCCGTCCCAGAGCTGAGGGTGGTCGTCTGAGAGGTGAAGAGACAACAACTTAGTTCTGAATTTCTAAAGACAATTAGACGATTCCTCATGACAGAACATTTACCAGCAACTATTTTCATAATCAACCGGATATTTGGTTGTTGGACCTGTTAGAATAACTGAGTGATTATTCTTCAACATGTTGACCAAACCAAACGTCTCGGACCAAAGTTTAGGGGCGGAGCATGAATATATTTGATGTGTAGTTACCCAGAGACAGGAAGTCCCGCCCCTCCAGCCACACCCGGCAGTCCGTCAGTTTGATGCACAGCGTCCTGACGACGGGATACGACCGGATCTCCACGTCGTCATCCGGCTCCAGTTTGATCCGAACATGTCCGAACTCTTCAGAGACGTCCTGAAAAAAACAACATTCCTTTGTCAGCTACTGGATCAGATACTGGTTTAAACTGGATCAGATACTGGATCAGGTACTGGTTTCAACTGGATCAGTTACTGGATCGGATACTGGTTTCAACTGGATCAGTTTCTGGATCAGATACTGGTTTAAACTGGATCTGATACTGGTTTAAACTGAATTAGTTTCTGGATCAGATACTGGTTTAAACTGGATCAGTTACTGGATCAGTTACTAGGTGAGATACTGGTTTAAACTGGATGAGTTACTGCATCAGATACTGGATCTGATACTGGTTTAAACTGGATCAGTTTCTGGATCAGATACTGGTTTTAACTGAATCAGTTTCTGGATCAGATACTGGTTTAAACTGGATCAGTTACTGGATCAGTTACTGGGTGAGATACTTGTTTAAACTGGATGAGTTAGTGCATCAGATACTGGATCAGATACTGGTTTAAACTGGATCAGTTACTGGATCAGTTACTGGGTGAGATACTGGTTTAAACTGGATCAGACACTGGATCAGATACTGGTGTAAACTGGATCAGACACTGGATCAGATACTGGTTTATACTGGATCAGATACTAGTTTAAACTGGATCAGATACTGGATCAGATACTGGATCAGACACTGGTTTAAACTGGATCAGACACTGGATCAGATACTGGTTCAGATACTGGTTTATACTGGATCAGATACTGGTTTATACTGGATCAGACACTGGTTTATACTGGGTCAGACACTGGGTCATACACTGGGTCAGACACTGGGTCAGACACTGGATCAGACACTGGTTTAAACTGGATCAGATACTGGATCAGACACTGGTTTAAACTGGATCAGACACTGGATCAGATACTGGTTCAGATACTGGTTCAGATACTGGATCCGATACTGGTTTATACTGGATCAAACACTGGTTTATACTGGATCAGACACTGGATCAGACACTGGATCAGATACTGATTTATACTGGATCAGACACTGGATCAGACACTGGTTCAGATACTGGATCAGATACTGGTTTATACTGGATCAAACACTGGTTTATACTGGATCAGACACTGGATCAGACACTGATTTATACTGGATCAGATACTGGATCAGACACTGGTTCAGATACTGGTTTATACTGGATCAAACACTGGTTTATACTGGATCAGACACTGGATCAGACACTGGATCAGATACTGATTTATACTGGATCAGACACTGGATCAGACACTGGTTCAGATACTGGTTTATACTGGATCAAACACTGGTTTATACTGGATCAGACACTGGATCAGACACTGATTTATACTGGATCAGATACTGGATCAGACACTGGTTCAGAAACTGGGGACAGAACCTGAACCAAACTCCATCCACCCTCCGGCCCTGTGAGCTTCTGTGTTGTTGTGGATCCGGACTGAAGCAGCTGCCTCGCCTGTCGGTCCTCGTGACCCACCGGGACAGACCGGGGACATCGTCGGTCTCCGGTCTGTCGCTGCTGGATTCTTTAAATGGAATTTGGTTGCAGGTTTTCTCCCTCAACTCTGGAGGCTACTTCAGTTAGCTCCGTTAGCCCCGTTAGCTCAGTTAGCACCGTTAGTTCAGTTAGCACCGTTAGTCCCGTTAACTCAGTTAGCCCCGTTAGCTCAGTTAGCCCCGTTAGCTCAGCTCTGCTAACTGCTCCAGTTTCAGAGCCCCCGGTTGGGACAGAGATCAGCGGGTCGCTCGGTTCGTTTTACCGGTAAAGCCGCGTCGGTCTCCATCCTGCCGGTTCAGCCGACGGTTCGGTTCCTAAACTTCGGCGACTGTTGAGTCCGGAGCCGCAGGAGCCAGTAGAGCCGCAGCAGCTGAGGACTTCCGGGTCAAGTTCAATACACGGACCTGGTTCATTGATACAAACCTGCTCGTGACCGAGTAGAAGAACCTGAATCAACTGTTTCAGGACGTCACATCCGGTCTGAATGACGTCATTCATGAACGGATTCCCTCATTCACAGGTCACAGGTACGAACAGGTCATAGGTCAGTTCCAGGTGAATGTGAGGTCTCATCTTCATGATGTTACCAGTTCATCCGCTGCTTCTTCTATTGTTACATCAACAAAACTTCAAAACAAAGTTTTCACCCGTCTGTCTCAATCTGTCTCCATCTATGTCTGTCTGTCTGTCTGTCTGTCCCCATCTGTATGTGTCTCTGTCCCTCTGTCTGATGGAACTGGATAAAGGGACCGGGCAGGGAATGTTTGATTTCTTCCTGTAACATGTTCACTGTTTTCACAGAATAATTAATTTGACATTCGTTTGAATAGAAATATTAAAGACACTGGTTGTTTGGATCAGAGCTGTAGAGCTTCAAACACTTATAAAATATCATTAATATTAATAACTAGGGGGTTGGGGGGGCAGACCCTCTCCCTAAATTTAATACAACTGTTTTAAAACCAGAGGACACTTTTACCTGCGATCACCATGGTAACCACACATCTGGCTACATTTGCAGACTGAAATCGAAATGAAGGCTCCAGAAAGATCAATGTTTACAAGTTTTTTTATTTTGACAATTTGATTTTCACAGGAAGTAACAATAAAATGTGAAGTTATTGTAGATTTGTTGTATTATTATTATTATTATTATTATTATAAGACAAGTGGAGACTGAACCATGTGACGTGATGTCACCAGCCGACGTCCTGGTTCAGTGAAGCTTCACATCCTACAGGTGACTGGATCTGAGGAGTAACAGTCAGAACCATGAGAACCTGAGCTAACAACGCTAACGCAGCTAACAGGGCTAGTGAACCTGAGCTAATGTTCGTGTCACATGACCCTCGCCAGCTGCTCTGGGATCAGATCAACGCTTCGGTCCATGTTTGTCATGGCGCCCCGCTCTGAGAACAAACTGCCTGGAGGGGGTGCTACAATTCGGCCTTTTGTTTACATCATCTCCCAGCAGACAGTGGCCCCGCCCACTCCATGAGGTCATCACATACACACACACTCACCACAATCATGTTGGAGATGTGACTTCACTGATGAAGCAGTAGAGACTGAACCATGTGACGTGATGTCACCAGGCGACGTACTGGTTCAGTGAAGCTTCACGTCCGACAGGGGACTGGATCATGTGACCTGAGGAGTCAGTCAGAACCATGAGAACCTGAGCTAACAAAGCCAATGCAGCAACAGGGCTAATGAACATGTTGAAGTACCCGTTCAAAGACAACCGGTGGTTCGTGTCACGTGACCCTCGCCAGCTGCTCTGGGATCAGATCAACGCTTCGGTCCGTGTTTGTCATGGCGCCCCGCTCTGAGAACAAACTGCCTGGAGGGGGCGCTACAATTCGGCCTTTTGTTTACATCATCTCCCAGCAGACAGTGGCCCCGCCCACTCCATGAGGTCTTCACATGCGCACATACTTACCGTCATCATGTTGGAGGTGCGACTTCACTGATGACATCACAGCTTCCTCTCAGTGGATCACCGAGGTCACTGTGTCAGAGCCAATCAGAGAGCAGCATTAAAGAGCAGGTACACACATCTGCATGGCCCCGCCAGGCACCCTAACCCGGATCAGAGTACGCTTATTTAGTCCAAGTCATGACCCCACCCACTGTGAACAGCCTGCTGGGGGCGGGGCTTCAGTCGGCCTTTTATTTCATCACTTCCAGACAGAACAGGTGGAAACACATCATCTGAGGGTCTTACCTGTCAGTCACTCCAGTCTGGGTGTGTCAGTCGAGATGAAAACAGGTAAATATGAATTAGTAAATTGTTTAACAACTTTTAAAGCAAAAGTTCTACAAAATGAAAAGAACAGTTGTTCACCTTCAACTTCATCCTGAGGAGTTTCAGACGAAGAGTCTGTGGCCGTTCCAGAGTCCGGTCCAGAGTCCGGTCCGTGAAGTGTCGTGAAGTTGTCAGTTCACTGGAGTTTGGGTGAAACGAGCCTTTAGACCTCGAGGAGCACTGACCCCCGCTTACACCCGGAAGTTGATACCAACACGTGGTCACAGCGTCACTTCCTGTAAAACTAACAACCACCTCTCTTGGTTCAGTTTCGGACCGCAGATAAACTTGAGAGAAGCTCAACAGAGTTCTGGTTCAGCAACAGAGCAGTGACGTCATCTGGTCCACACCAACCTGCGGTCCGCCGCGTCCGGATTTCCGCTCCGCTCCCACACATCCACCGGGGAGGCACGTTAGCATGTTAGCTTAGCTCGAAGCTCCAGTCCCTCGGTCAGGGGAGAGCTTCTGCAGTTAGCTTTAGCTTTCGCATCGGGCAAAAGTCAGAGGCCTTAGAAACTGTGGACCGAGCCGCTGTTCGGCTCCGAGCCCACGTTTTCACCTCAGAACTACCCCACGATCCGCCGCGCGGCCGCACACACCGGCCCGGAGAGCCGCCATGATGTCTTCTCTCTGCCGCCGACCAATCACAGCCGACCTTATACGGCCCGCCGACCAATCACAGTGCTGCTTCTTCTTCTTCTCATAATAATAATAATAAATCACACAAGACAATCATGAATACATGAATATTCATGATGTGCATCCTCAGACGATCAGTGACAGTATATTTAAAGACGATCACTAACTGTTTATGAAGACTATCAATAACTGTATATAAAGGTGATCAGTGTTTGTATATGAAGACAAACACTGACGGTATATAAAGATGATCAATAACTATATAAAGGAGATCAGTGTTTGTGTATGAAGACAAACACTGACTGTATATAAAGACGATCAATAACTATATAAAGGGGATCAGTGTTTGTATATGAAGACAATCAATAACTGTATATAAAGATGATCACTGACTGTATATAAAGACGATCAATAACTGTGTATAACGACGATCACTGACTGTATATAAAGACGATCAATAACTGTGTATAACGAGGATCACTGACTGTATATAAAGACGATCAATAACTGTGTATAACGACGATCACTGACTGTATATAAAGACGATCAATAACTGTGTATAACAACGATCACTGACTATATAAAGACAATCATTAACTGTATATAAAGACGATCACTGACTGTATATAAAGACGATCAATAAGTGTATATAAAGATGATCACTGACTGTATATAAAGACGATCAATAACTGTGTATAATGACGATCATTAACTGTATATAAAGACGATCAATAACTGTATATAAAGACGATCATTGTTTGTATATAAAGACGGTCAGTGATAAGTCATATGAGTCAGTGTCAGCTGTCAATCATGACGTCTCATCAAATAACTAGTTAAAATCAAAGTGATCAGAATCGTGATAACAACATGGAGGGGGCGGGGCTTATGAGCCAGTAAATAAAGATGGATGACGAATCCCGGTTCAACCAGGGCCTTTCTGTGTGGAGTTTGCATGTTCTCCCCGTGTATGCGTGGGTTCTCTCCGGGTTCTCCGGCTTCCTCCCACACTCCAAAGACATGCAGAATGGGGTTAGGTTCATTGGAGACTCTAAATTGACCGTAGGTGTGAGAGTGAATGATTGTCCGTATCTGTATGTGGCCCTGCGATAGGCTGGCGACCTGTCCAGGGTGAACCCCGCCTCTCGCCCAATGTTAGCTGGGATTGGCTCCAGCGACCCTTAAATGGATAAAACGGTAGACGATGAATGAATGATGAATGACATGAAGCCACATCATCAACATCACCCCCTGGTGTCTGGTTGTTACCGCTGCATTTTCTCAGAGACAGAAAAACAACAAGATAAATAAATGATTTAATAGATTTTCTCTTCAAAAGCTTTACAGACAAACAGACAGAAAGACAGACACAGACAGAGAGAGAGAGAGACCTGTTGTTACAGTCTGTCAGTCGACATAAACTCAGTAAAAGAGGCACAATGATGAAGATGAGGAAACTACAGAAACATAATCTAAAAAAAATAAAAATTAAAGTCCTTGTTTACACCATCTCAGTGGCAACAGAAACAACAACAAACATGAGCTCCGTCAGTGTCAGTTTCCTCAGAGAGGGAGGACATATCATCTCAACAGCCAATAAGGGAGCAGCTAGCGGCGGTAAACTCCGAAGGCCACCAGGGTGAGGAAGATGGTGACTCCGACCAACGAGGCGGTGGCCGGCGCCGTGAAGAACTGCCGGTACTGGATCTGACAGTACCACAGCACCGACAGCATGAGGACCAGCAGTGGCACCATCAGGCTGCCCACGTTCAGAGCCACCTGCACCTGGTCCGCGGGCCGCGGTCCCCCCGCTGGCCCCCGCCCGGCATTCTGGGAGATGTGACAGTGCAGGACGCAGTTGTGCACCAGGTTCAGAGAGGAGAGGGTCTGTGTATCATCCTGCAGCAGCTGACCCTGATAGATCAACCGCACCTGCTGCTCCTGACCCGCAAAGTAGGTCCTGAAAGGTCAGAGGTCAGGGGTCAACACAACACCACACTTTACTGTGTGCAGGTGGCCCTGTCCAAATAGCAGTGCTATACGAATGGGTGAATGTGACTTTCCTGTAAAGAGCTTTGAGTGGTCTATATGACTAGAAAAGCGCTATATAAATACAGTCCATTTACAGTCTGTTTACTGTGTTCTGGTGTGGATTGGATCTGTAGTACTGTGGATGTGTGTAGTAGTACTGTAGTAGTAGTACAACAGTATTGTAGTACTTACCGTTTGATGTATCCGATGGTGTCCTGTGGTTCCACCTGAGCTGTTCTCTCTGTGTCGTTGAGAAACTTCAGTCTGACGACCATGTTCCTCTGAGGTGAGGAAGACTCTGCTCCTGCTCCTGCTCCTCCTCCTCTGCTCCTCACCCCGTCTCCTCCTCCCCCCTCCCCTCCCTCCCCTCCTCCTCCTCCCTCCTCATGCTTCTCCTCCTGGGCGGAGGCAGTGGAAGCTTCACTGATGGAGCTGGAGGGTGATGAAGAGGAGGTGGGGAACGTGTCTTGATGGGTGGAGTCAGTCCTCAGCGAGGGGGCGGGGCCTGTGGCAGAGGTGAACAGGTGCTCCGGGGGTTCGGAGGTGCGGGTGGAGACCCAGGCGAGCAGCAGCACCAGGAGCACCAGCAGGAAGGAGAACAGCAGCGTCACCTCGTCCCCCACGCCTTCAATCAGAGCCATCGCCCTGGCAACGCAGGTCACACACCTGCACACAGGGGGCGGGGCTTAGCGTCTACAACAGCACAGGGTGTTCTCCCCTACACACTTTGAGATTGCTTTTAGCAATGAAGTGCTCAATAAATGAAACGTATTATTATTACACTGCTACTCAATACTACACTCTAGTACACACTTTACTTACTACACTGAACTGAAGTAGTGTGTAGTACTATTTAGTAGTAGAAATGTATTGTAGTCTATATTTTAAACTTTGTGATTAAAACTGTGATTGAACTTGTTTTTGAATGAAACGCTGAACTTTATTGTTCTGTTTTTTCTTGACACTGGTCTGAACCGGTTCCGATGCCTCACCTGGGCTTGATTCAGGACACGGAACAGGTGTGACACGGTTCACAGGTAGCTCGGGTTAACCTCGGGTTAATCCAGGTCTTGTATCAACCCGGCTCAGATCGAACCTGCTGATTATCAGTCCAGAGCGCGAAGCTAACTGCTAACGGCGGTGATACCCGAACAGGAAGTGCTCTGAGCTACATGCTAATAGCTAACAGCTGCTGACAGCGTCCGGACAGACTCGGAGTACTGTGTCGACGAACAAGAACAAATAAAAATGAAAAGGTCAAACTCACAGTTCAGCCGAAAAACATCACAGCGCGTTAGCCTGAAGCTAACCAGGCTAATCTGTCCCGACACGGTTCACTTCCTGCTTCCGCCGCCGCCTCTTCTTCTTCGTCGTCTTCTTCTTCTTCTTCTTCCGCCGCCGCCGTCGTCGTCGTCGTCGTCTCTTCTTCTTCTTCTTCTTCTTCTTCTTCTTCTTCTTCTTCTTCTTCTTCTTCTTCTTCTTCTTCTTCTTCTTCTTCTTCTTCTTCTTCTGCTGCTATTTTTCTGCTGTACTTCTTCTATACTTCTGCCCAGGCTGGCCCCCGGTGACGTCATGCTGCCTGTCTGTTTATTTCAATTCAAAGGAACTTTATTGACACGGGGAACAAGACAAGTGTGAAGTAGACTAAACAAATGTTCATACAAATGATAAAGAACTACACGAATAAAGTAAACAGATCGGTGCCTAATATATATATTTACCCACCTGTATGTATATATATATACATACAGGTGGGTAAATATAAGTTAAGATAATCTTCTTTGATTCTGACTACGTGATGCATGCTGGGTATCAATGTGGTCACAAGACAGGAGAACAGCTGTTCTGAAGCAGCTGTGTGAGGACAGAGCTTTGCTCTGATTGGCTGAAGGCTTCACAGACACGTGACTTGTCTCTCTCCACAGATGATGTGACGATTTGATCCTCTGACGTGTGTATTAGTACTGTCAGTGTGTAAAAGTACTTTACACACTGACACACTCATGTACTTTACACACTGACACACTCATGTTACACTGAGGTCACTCAGTGTAACATGTAGGAAACACAGTACATCTATTGGCTGCCGCTCTCCGAGCTCAGTAACATCACAGGAATAAGACGTGAGCTGATGATGTAACTGATGATGACCTGTGACCTGACCTGAACAGTGGCTCAAGTCAAGTTCAGTGAAGTGTGAGATGTGTAACTGTAGGTTGGTTGAACGTTACTCTGCAGGTTCCCGCTGCTGCTCGTCCAATCAGCAGGGGGCTGCGACCAGAGGCCAGAGCCGATGGCTTCAATGAGCTAAAGTTGATCAGATCATTTCAACTGATCCATCAAATAATCCAGTAAATAATTGTCTGTGATTTCTCTTGTGCTGAATTTTTTTAAATTAATAAGGTTTTATGATAAAATAAAGTGATTTATGTTAACAATGAAACACTAAAAAAACCTTCACGTGTCCACGTCATTGATCATTCACTTATCATATTTCATATTTCAATCATATTTGACGTTCATCTGTAAACACACACACTTTTGGAACAATATTATTTTTAAATTAAAATAAAGTTGCTGTTTATTTTTACAATGTATTCGACTGATGAAACGTTTTTTGTTTTTTTTGATGTATCGATCAGTTTGATGTATTGATCGATCGATCAGTGATTGGCTCTTTGTCTCTGCAGGAGGAGACCGGGGACTCGGGGAGGTCGGACCCGGCAGACGGAGCGTCCTTGGCCCGCCGCTCTCCTCCCCTCCCTCCCGGTCACATCTCTGTCCCCGGGCCGCCTGGTCCCAGGGCCCCGGTCCCCGGGCCGCCTGGTCCCCGGTCCCCGGGCCCCGGCTCATCTGGACCCGGGACCAGGTGCAGGTCTGGGGGAAGGTGCGTGTCGCGGGTCGATCTGTGAGACAAGTGAAACATTATTTTCAGACCCAGAGAATAAAACGCGTTTCTGCGCCGCGGTCTCTGGTTTCATCCTCCGCCTTTGTCCTCATGTTTTCCCCGGAGTTCCTCCCCCCGCGGCGCGGGGCGGAGTTTCACACCGGACCAGACGCTCCTTCTGTCGGATTCGTTTCGACCCGACTCCGCGGGGTTCACGGCGGAAAAACACACTTGGAAAGTCCCGAAACAAGCCGAAGCACCGCAGCGTCGACGGGTCCGACCCGCAGCGGAAGGTGAGTCACGAGTCGCGCTTTTCCACTGATTTCGGGTCTTTTTCTTCTCGTTCGTGCCGGAGACCCAGACGCTTCATGGCGGCTCCGCTCGGCTCCGCTCGGCAACATCTGATGCTCGTCAACAGTGTGATCGTTTCTCTCTGCGCGTCAGAAGCACGTGTCAGATCCGATCACACGCTTCAGTCAATCCATCACATTCTGTTTTCAACTCAACTCCTTTTTTCACTTTCGGTCGAAACGTTCTCGTGAATTCGCGTCGTCTCGTCTGAGCGGAAGCGACGTGCTGCCCCCTGCCGGTGGACCGGCGCCATTACCGGGCCGCAGCAGCCCGACGCCGCGGTTCGCTCGGTTCCGGTCGGAACAGAGAGAATCTGTGATGAAGGATCGATCTTCACGACGAGACGCTCGACGTCACCGAGACACTTTGAATTTGGACCAAGTTGTTGAACGGACTCGGTCCCGCGGCTCTCTAGCGCCGCCCACCGGCCGCGGCTCCGCCCGCAGCCGCTGCTGCAAACAACTGCTCCTCCTGTCGCAGCAGCTGGTTCTGACCCCGGTCCAGATGAAGGTCACCGACTCTGTCTGACCCCAGTGACCTCGTCAGGGGGCAGAGGTCACGACACAAACATCTGACCGTACAACTGTGTGCGTGTGCGTGTGCGTGTGTGTGTGTGTGTGTGCGCACTAAGAGAGGGGAGGGGCCGAGCTGCTGCATGATGAACGGCAGCAGCAGCGTCTCCGCGGCTCAGAGATCCAGAGTCAAGAGTGAACCAGGTAACAAACCACCTGACTGACACACACACACACACACACACACACCACAGCATGTGGATTAAAAGTCCCAAACAAATGTTCTGAACATCTCGTTGTGTGTGCGTGCGTGTGTGTGCGTATGTGTCCGTGCGTGCGTGGGCGGCCGGGCGTGTGTGCGTGCGTGCGTGCGTGTGTGCGAGCGTGTGTGTGCGTGTGTGCGAGCGTGTGTGCGTGTGTGTGTGCGTGTGTGCGTGTGTGCAGATGACTGGAGTAAGGACGACTGTCTGACTCTGCTGGACAGGATCCGCGGTCTGCTGCCAGACGCCGACGCCATGAAGTACAAGACCACGGAGTCGCACTTCGACTGGGAGAAAGTTTGTTTCGGCAGCTTCACCGGAGACATGTGTCGCCAGAAGTGGCAGAAAGTCTCGACTGAGGTACGACCGGGGGTCAGAGGTCACATCAGATCATCTGGTTAGTGAGCTGACAAACAGTTGTGTGTTGTGGCTAGTCACGGACCCATGACGGTCTACTTCCTGTTTACACCTGAACGGTCAAGTGACGTGTTCCCAGGTGTGTTGTTGGTGTTCAGAGGCAGATTAATAATCTACATTAGATAAAGGAAAGGACGGAGAACGGTTCCATGAGGAACCAGTGGTTCTGCTGGGCGGGTACTCTGCACAGCACCGAGGATCCTGAACAGAACCGCTTCAAGAATTACGAGACAAGAAATGAAAATTATGTGAAATACTAGAATCTGCGTCAGATGTGACATCATCACACAAACTGTCCCTTCTCCGTGTTTCAGGTCCGGAAGTACCGGACCATGACGGAGCTCATCGTTGACGCCATTGAGTTTGTGAAGAACCCGTACAAAGGAAAGAAGCTGAAGGTGAGACGAAATGCTCCTGGACCTGCTCCGGTTCAATTCAGTCAAACCGAATGAAGGTGACGGTGTGGACAGCGATGACCTCTGACCTCTCTCCTCCCCAGACTCACCCAGATTTCCCTAAGAAACCTCTGACTCCATACTTTCGCTTCTTCATGGAGAAACGAGCCAAATATGCCAAGATCCACCCGGAGATGAGCAACTTGGATCTGACCAAGATCCTGTCGAAGAAATACAAGGAGCTGCCCGACAAAAAGAAGGTGTGACAGGGTCACGCACCAATCACAGGCCTGATCCTCAACAAATACAAATCATCGATAATCAATCACTCTTTTTATTTTCCTGCAGCAAAAATACATCACAGAGTTTCAACGAGAGAAAGAAGAGTTTGAGAAGAACATGGCTCGATTCAAGTGAGTTGAGCAAACGTTTGTTACTGTGAACTAATGTTAAAGTCTTCAGCTGAAAACATGTAGCATGTTGTGTTAGCGTTAACGTGGCTAATGTACGCTGACCTGCAGGGAGCAGCATCCAGAGCTGATGGAGGAGAGGAAGAAGTCCGACCTGCCGGAGAAACCGAAAACTCCCCAACAGCTGTGGTACAACCACGAGAAGAAGACGTACATGAAGCTGCACCCAGAGGTACACGAACACACACACACACACACACACACACACACACACACACACTGCAACACTGACCGGCCTGTCTGTTGCAGGTGAGTCCGAAGGAGCTGAAGGAGGCTCTGAGGAGACAGTGGTCTCAGCTCTCCGACAAGAGGAGACTCAAGTGGATCAGCAAGGCCCTGGAGCTCCAGAAGGACTACGAGGTACCAGACCGGCCTGGACTGGATCTGACTGAACCAGACCTGAACCCGACCCAACTGAACCCCTTGTGGGGTTACTTTAGGTCCACAAGGGGGGGGGGGGGGGGGGGGGGGGGGGGGTAGAATCAAAGTCATTGTCCCCATTCATTCAGTTCCAGGCTTCCACAGCTGGATCATGTGTTTAACACGTGTGTGTGTGTGTGTGTGTGTGTGTGTGTGTGTGTGTGTGTGTGTGTGTGTGTGTGTGTGTGTGTGTGTGTGTGTGTGTGTGTGTGTGTGTGTGTGTGTGTGTGTAGGACAGTATGAGAGTGTATCATGAAGCTCATCCCGATGTGAACTCAGATGACCACGTCCGATCCGTCCTCACCAAAGCAGAGCGACAGCTGAAGGACAAGTTCGACGGCCGACCGACCAAACCTCCTCCGTGAGTCCTGATCCAGAACCACGAGCAGAACAGAACCAGGTCCAGGCCTGAGTCACACGGCGGCCATCTGATGTTCCTCCAGAGGTTGAACTGTCTGTCGTTTCTCAATCACGAGCGTCTGAGCTTCACACCCTGAGAGGGATGTCACAGCAAAATAGCCGCCGTGTGAACATGCTACAAGTGAGCGTGTGACGGTGGTCAGTCAGTCGAGCTCCGCGTGTGAACCTCACTCCCGAAGCCGTGCTAACGACAGATGCT
Source organism: Scophthalmus maximus (assembly GCF_022379125.1). NCBI lineage: Eukaryota > Metazoa > Chordata > Actinopteri > Pleuronectiformes > Scophthalmidae > Scophthalmus > Scophthalmus maximus. The sequence continues at coordinate 28,039,553 of NC_061519.1, forward strand.
AGCGCCCATGGGTTTTAGCCTCCTTGCTAGCGCGTCCATCTCAGTGCTGGAGGTCAGGAGTTCGAGGCCTCTCCTGTTATAAACAGATTATGAATCAAATGATGTACAATGTACGAGAGGAGTGACAGATAAGATTCTTACAGGCTGTTAGCTAGTCAGCAAGCTGACAAACTCAATGCTAACAAGTCTGACCCGGTGAACAAGATACTTAGTTTTAATGATTAACGGGATGCTAACATCCTAGCAAACTGTCAAACAGGAATCTAACAAACCTTTTAACAGGATGCTAATAGGCTGACAAACGATGCAAGCTAGCTGAGGAACTCGTAGAAATGGCTAACAGCTGTGTGTTTTGGCTAGTAACGGGTACTCTCTGTACTGCGCGGAGCTGATGGTGAACATGAAGGACGTCCCCAGTACTGAGCGGATGGTTCTCTGCAGTAAACAGTGGAAGATGATGACGCAGAAAGAGAAGGACATGTTTCAGAAACGCTGTGAGCAGGTCGGTACCAACATGCATACGTCCAACCAACACGCTACACGTTACTGAGAAATCTGCTCACGAGTCTCATCTGTGTCCGATCAGAAAAAGAAGCAGTACGACATCGATCTGCAGAGGTTTCTGGAGGTACGTCAACATCTGACAACCAGAGAGTGTATATAAAGACGATCAGTGACTGTATATAAAGACGATCACTGACTGTATATAAAGACGATCACTGACTGTATATGTAGACGATCACTGACTGTATATAAAGACGATCACTGACTGTATATAAAGACGATCAGTGACTGTATATAAAGACGATCACTGACTGTATATAAAGACGATCAGCGACTATATATAAAGACGATCACTGACTGTATATAAAGACGATCAGCGACTGTATATAAAGACGATCACTGACTGTATATAAAGACGATCACTGACTGTATATAAAGACGATCAGCGACTGTATATAAAGACAATCAGAGACTGTAAATAAAGACGATCAGCGACTGTATATAAAGAGTCGTGGTTTGTGGGCGGATCTTTGTGCTCAGTGAAAGTAAAGAGGCGTGTTTGATTTGTTCAGAGTCTCCCGGAGGAGGAACGAGATCGTGTGATGACTGAGGAGAAACTGGGCGGGTCCAGAGTGAGCGTGGCCTCCAGCCCACACAGAGCCAAGTCTCCTTCAGTCAAGGTCTCTTCTTCTTCTTCTTCTGCTGTTTTCACCCATCTGAACATCTGTGACAGTGAACTCACCTGAGGTGGGTTGTTCTAGGAGAGGGGTCGGGAGGCGGAGCCAGAGACTTGGGTTTCTGCCGGAACAGCAAAGGAACGACGGGAAGGGAAGAAGACGGCGAAGCTTCCAGAGACGCCAAAGACGGCCGAGGAGATGTGGCAGAGCAGTGTGATCGGAGACTACCTGGCCAAGTACAGAGTGAGTCATCGTTGTGTTACGAGTGCATGATGGGAGTTGTAGTCTACAGCAGCAGAACTAACATCTGCTTCAGGACTCTGAGCTTTATGACAGAGTGGTTCCAGAGGGGAGGAGCCTGAAAGCTCGAGTTCACAGAGAAGTGATCTGATAAAATGGAATGGTAATGTAGGTGTTTACTGGCGCAAAGGATCATGGGATATGTGTCTTTACAGTTCACAAACAGACTGTGTGCATCATGTTCACAATGGAGACAGTAGAGGTCAGTGAAGGTCATGTGACGTCCCACACTAGAGGTCAGTGAAGCTCATGTGACGTCCCACAGAGCGACCGGAGGAAGGCCCAGGCGGCGATGGAGGCGGCCTGGAAGTCGATGGAGAAGAAAGAGAAGATTCCCTGGATCAAGAAGGCGGCGGAGGACCAGAAGCGTTACGAGGTTCAGTACCAACCTGTGGTCAGTGAGCCACGCCCCCTCCCCCACTCTGATCCCGCCCCCCTCCCCAAAGTTGTGTCGCTGACGGGTCAGTTCATTGATCTGTGTTGTACTGACTGTTGGTGTCCTGCAGAGGGAGTTGGTGGAGATGAGGGCGCCAGCGGCGGCTCAGAGGAAACCCAAGTTCGATGGAGAGCCAAAGAAACCTCCAGTGTGAGTGTGATGACATCATCGATCAACACACAGCTGATCAGTCTTCATTAGAAGCAGAAACCAGAAGTGATTCATGTTTAGTCAGAAAGTTTATTGATTTACATGTCAGGTATATAATAGTGTCTGTAGTAAGCCTCGCCCCCTGGCGTGTGGTCCAATAGGAGCGGGTACCAGATGTTCTCCCAGGAGCTGCTGACCAATGGGGAGCTGAACCACTTCAGTCTGAAAGAGCGGATGGTGGAGATCGGGAAGCGGTGGCACAAACTGACCCAGGGTCAGAAGGACAAGTACAAGAAGCTGGTCGAGGAGCAGCAGCTGGAGTACAAGGCCCAGCTGGAGGCCTGGGTCCAGGTATGAGCCGCTGACATCATCAGCTGATAGGAATGTTGACGTTGAGTTTGAGAACATCCTGAATCTGTTCTTCCTCCTCAGTCTCTCTCTCCTCAGGATCGACTCGTCTACAAAGAGTTTTCTTCCTCGGTGAGTTTGACCTTAATGATCAGGTCATAGGTCACAAGCCCCGCCCCCTGGTGTCTGACTGCAGTACAGGTCATAAGCCCCGCCCCCTCGATGTTAGCAGACGTTTCTGTTCTTGTCACATGATTGATTAAGATGTTTCCAAGCTAACGACACATCTGCCTGTTTGAAGACGATCTGCAGGTTATTGATTATTATTGATTAGCAATGTGTCGACTTGTCAGAAACGTCGCAGCACCACTAAAGCTCGCAGCCCCGGAGCTAAAGTCCGTGTGACGGCGGCGACGGCGGCGAAGGCGGTCAGTTCGAGAGCCACAACACCGGGGGTCGGGGCGGGCAAGAGGGCCATGGCGTACCGGGCCAAGGTAACACACACAAACACACAGAAAGTTAAAGTGAACCGTAAAGAAAAAGAAAAAACATACACATGTTTTATTTATCTGTAACATCATGTGTGTATGTGTCCTCCAGCAGGACATGTCCGACACAGACGACGAGGAGAAGAGCGACTCATCCGATTCAGACGAGGACGACGAGACATCGGGATCCAGCGACAGTGACGAGGACGACGAGGTGACGACCGCAGTCGCTCTGTGATTGGCTGATCGGTTTCAGGGTTAATTCATCATCTGATGTTGAATAAAAAACATGAAGATTTTTTAATATATTCATAATAATATTCACTTGACCATCTTTTAATTAACGAGTGTTATCTCTAATTAACTGACATTGATTATTTCTTTAACACTGAGGGTGATGTCTATAACCATAACAACCTTCTAACACAGGTTCCTATGGAAACGTTAACTTGTAATTTGTGATGTCCCCAGAACGATGACGAGGACGAGGAAGATCAATCCTCCTCAGAAGAATCCAGTGACTCTGACTCTGACTAGCCCCGCCTCCTTCCCCCTCATTGGAGGATAGGCTGTGCAGGCCACGCCTCCTCATGTGCCAATCATCCTGGCAGACCAATGAGAAAGGGTGACGTCACACTGCTACTGTAGGAGGGGCGGAGCCTGATGGAGCGTTTTGTTACTGTTTGTTTCCGTTTTTTATCGAGTGTTTGTTGGTTTTTATCTGATGAACGTTTGAGCCGGGCGGAGTCGGGGTTTGTACAGTTTGATGGGTGGAGCCTATTGGTTGTCATTAGTTTCCACTGAGGGAGGAGTTAAATGTTCAGCCTCCAATCATCCGCCTGCCAGAGAAAATTATTAACAAATAAATGCACTTTTTCTCATTTCTGTTGTTTTCGCTTCCTATTTTGTGACAAAACAACTTGACCCACGACATTTGACCCACAACATGTGACTGACCTGTGGACGTGAAGATAAAAACGAGTCGACATCAGTTTGGTTTGAACTCGCAGATTTATATAAACAGCTTCATTTCCCTCAAACACAAATAAATATTGTGACCTTTGACCCCTGACCCCAATAGTAACCACCACACGGTAGCCGACCTGACGCTACGACCTTTGGCATGCACGCGTTACCATAGTAACACTCACTCATCCCCTTGGACAGCTCAGGGGAAACTACAGTACCCATTAGCCCCTGCTCTTCATAGAACAAAGCATCAACACCCACTCATGCATCATCATCATCATTCCCACGGTTACCAAACATTGACTACCCCCCACCCTGAAAAAAAAGGAAAACATTTGTTCATCCAATCAGAGCACAGCGTGAACTCCAGACATGACCTCGTTCCACATCAAACATGGCGGCTGTGGTGCATTCGAGGATTTGTCAAAGTCTTCCCTGCTCCTTGAACGTACCACGGACTCGTCGTGTCCTTGAACTCTGGGATTTGTAGTTTACATTCGACCACAGACATGAATCAACAGATGTATTTAAAGATCAATGATTTGGAAAGAGGTGAGAACACATCGATATTCTTTATTGTTTAATCATCTGGTTCTGATCAATCATCATGTTCTCACAGATTGATAAAGAAAATCATTTGAAGATTCATCAATAACTAATAATGCGCGCACACACACACACACACACACACACACACACACACACACACACACACACACACACACACACACACACACACACACACACACACACACACACACACACACACACACACACACACACACACACACACACACACACACACACACACACACACACAGTGTCATAGTGGGACGTCCAGCAGCTTCTTGTGCAGGTACTGCTTCACCTCCTCAATGCCGTTCAGCTTCTCCAGCTCGTGATGCGGCAGCTGAGACAACAAACAGGTCCCATGACAAACGCGTGAGGAGAGGAGACATGATGAGGAGAGGAGACGTAGTGAGTGAGGAGAGGAGACGTGGTGAGTGAGGAGAGGAGACATGATGAGGAGAGGAGACGTGGTGAGTGAGGAGAGGAGACATGATGAGGAGAGGAGACGTAGTGAGTGAGGAGAGGAGACGTGGTGAGTGAGGAGAGGAGACATGATGAGGAGAGGAGACGTAGTGAGTGAGGAGAGGAGACGTGGTGAGTGAGGAGAGGAGACATGATGAGGAGAGGAGACGTGGTGAGTGAGGAGAGGAGACATGATGAGGAGAGGAGACGTGGTGAGTGAGGAGAGGAGACATGATGAGGAGAGGAGACGTGGTGAGGAGAGGAGACGTGGTGAGGAGAGGAGACGTGATGAGGAGACATGATGAGGAGAGGAGACGTGATGAGGAGAGGAGACGTGGTGAGTGAGGAGAGGAGACATGATGAGGAGAGGAGACGTGGTGAGTGAGGAGAGGAGACGTGGTGAGTGAGGAGAGGAGACATGATGAGGAGAGGAGACGTAGTGAGTGAGGAGAGGAGACATGATGAGGAGAGGAGACGTGGTGAGTGAGGAGAGGAGACATGATGAGGAGAGGAGACGTAGTGAGTGAGGAGAGGAGACATGATGAGGAGAGGAGACGTGGTGAGTGAGGAGAGGAGACATGATGAGGAGAGGAGACATGATGAGGAGAGGAGACGTGGTGAGTGAGGAGAGGAGACGTAGTGAGTGAGGAGAGGAGACGTAGTGAGTGAGGAGAGGAGACGTAGTGAGTGAGGAGAGGAGACGTGATGAGGAGAGGAGACGTGGTGAGTGAGGAGAGGAGACGTAGTGAGTGAGGAGAGGAGACGTAGTGAGTGAGGAGAGGAGACGTAGTGAGTGAGGAGAGGAGATGTGGTGAGGAGACATGATGAGGAGAGGAGACGTGATGAGGAGACATGATGAGGAGAGGAGACGTGATGAGGAGACATGATGAGGAGAGGAGACGTGATGAGGAGAGGAGACGTGGTGAGGAGACATGATGAGGAGAGGAGACGTGGTGAGGAGAGGAGACGTGGTGAATGAGGAGAGGCGACGCGGTGAGGAGACGTGTGCCTGACAGACTCTCACCTGGACGATGACGTATCCCAGCAGCCTCAGGTGTCGGTCCCTCATGGCCCTGGACCCAACCAGCACGTCAGAGTTGTGGCAGTAGTGCCACTTGTCATTGACGGACATGATGACCCTGCAGAGACACACGTTACTGAGGCAACCGTTCATCATGTCAGGTGTTCCTCAGACGTGACCCGTGGACTGACCTCCTGACCACTCTGTGGTCAGTCGAAGGGGTGTCGGGGTCCGGTCGATCGGGGGGGTGGAGCTGTGGCGGTGACGAGGGTCGCCTGTCGACCCCTGACCCCTCAGAATATGTCACGTCCTCGTAGAACCCCGGAAGCTCACAGTCTGGTCCCTGGCTCTCAGGGGCCCCTGTCCCCGCCTCGTCCTCCAGAATCTTCCCGATGGAAAACTGGAAGAGAGAGTCGGGGGCCGCGGCCCCTGCGGGTCCTGGAGCCCCGGGCGGGGCCAGGCCGTCGGAGGGGGGGCTGCTGAGCGTGGAGCTGTCTTGGCTCTCCAGAGAATGCTCCTTGGCCAGACCGGAGTAGAACTCGGCTGCAGGGACGAAGTAGGGCCCGTAGTCCAGGGGACCACCGTTAGTCCCGGGCCGAGGGGCCCCCGAAGACCCCGGGGCCCCTGTTGTGCTGCGGATGTGGTGGGGTAAGAAGGAGCTGGGCTCCACAGCCCCGCCCACCTGCTGCTCGCCGCCCTCCTCCAGCGCCCCAAAGGGAGAGAACCTCTGGAACTCTGAGGTCACCACAGCAACCACGCCTTCAGCCGGCTTGGTTGCCACGGCTACGCTCAGCGACGGAGCAGCTCCGGTCCTGATGGGTAGAACCCGACCAGAACCGTCCATCCACAGAACGAAGTCTGGAGACAGAAGGTGGTGCTCCAGTTACGACTGACTGTCAGTACTGCAGTACTACTACTACTACAGACTGTCAGTACTGCAGTACTTCTACTACAAACTGTCAGTACTGCTACTACTACTTCAAACTGTCAGTACTGCAGTACAACTACTACTACTACCTGTGTGTAGTACTCAGTGTGTGGTACCTGTGTGTGTAGTACTCAGTGTGTAGTACCATCCTACACACACTGTACACTGTGTGTGTAGTACTCATTGTATAGTACTCAGTGTCTGTTACCTGTGTGTGTAGTACTGTGTGTGTAGTATAGTGTGTCCACTATGTGTGTAATACTCAGTCTGTAGTACTGTGTGTGTAATACTCAGTGTGTAGTTCTCAGTGTTTAGTACTCAGTGTGTAGAACCTGTGTGTAGTACTCAGTGTGGTACCTGTGTGTGATTAGTACTCAATGTGTAGTATCTGTGTGTGTAGTACTCAGTGTGTAGTACTCAGTGTGTGGTACGTGTGTGTAGAACTCAGTGTGTAGTACCTGTGTGTAGTACTCAGTGTGGTACCTGTGTGTGATTAGTACTCAATGTGTAGTATCTGTGTGTGTAGTACTCAGTGTGTAGTACTCAGTGTGTGGTACGTGTGTGTAGAACTCAGTGTGTAGTACCTGTGTGTAGTACTCAGTGTGCAGTACCTGTGTAGTATCCAGGGGCGAGCACTTCGTCTTGTTTGTAGTTCTGTTCTCCAACCAGCTGACGTAAGGCCTCCGCAACAAGACCCTTATAACTGACAGAGGAAAGAAACAGTCAGTCAGAACCAGTCAGGATTAGTCAGAACCAGTCAGAACCAGTGTGTGGTACCTGTACTTGCGGTTGACCTCGTCAGCGGTCAGGGCGTGGTCGAACATCAGAACCTTGTGGGCGTCCTGCAGCCGAGGTCCGGTGTACTGGTCATACTCCAGCTCCACGGCGGCATCCAGCAGGGACAGGTACCTCCGGACGATCAGAGCGTACGGACTATCTGTGGGGACACGGACGTGTTGACCAGGAGAACGGAGACATGAGGTTCTATCGGTCATGTTCTGGTACTGACTCGTGACGTTGCTGATGAAGGCAGAGGAGAAGACCCGGTGCAGCACCAGGCCTGGGAAGTGACCCAGCTGGAACAGAGACATGAGGATGTTGACAGTTGCGAGCGGCGAACTGAGCGCCTTCAGCTCCACCACCTCTTCCAACCGAGAGAAGAACTGCTGCTCGTTGGACGGACGGTAACTCATCCTGCTGAACGGGAACACCAGCTTCTGGATCACCTAAAGACGGAGACGGACACACTCAGGTCCGGTCCACGAGAACCACAGAACCCATCCTCCGGTCCTGGCCTCACCTTACTGTCCAGGTACTCCGCCTTCTTCACCAGGAAGTCTGCGATGGCGTCGAGCAGTCGGGTCTCACGCAGGCGATGGCGAGCGATGTACTTGGCGATCAGAGCCATCGTGTACGGCGTGATGCTGTCCACCTTCTTCGGCAGCTCCACTGACAGAGATAATGACAGGTCACGATGACATCATGGTGACATCACGGTGAATGACGGTGTTAACGAACCGTGGCTCATGGTCAGATTCCTACCTGCCAGGCTGCTGATGAACTTCTCCTGTCTGTTCTGGTAGAACAGGTGAGAGCTGAAGATCAACTCCAGACTCTTGTTGCTCGCCTCCTGAGCGCACGCCGCCAGCATCTCGTCCAGCAGCACCATCTCCTGGTCACGGACACCGCTGACACTCGCCAGAGTGTGTTTGACTAGACGCAGGATCTTCCTGAACACGAGAGTCAGACTGAGGGTTAGAGTGGATCAGTTGATCAGTCGATCAGACGCCGACTGGACATCGCAGTCGACGGGTTCTCTCACCTGTTGGCGTGCAGCTGTTCTTGGTTTGGAGGCGTGTTGTTGGTGGTAGCGGCGGTGGTTGCAGCGCCGCCTACAGCGGCGGTGGGCTCCTGCGGCTGCAGCGAGCGCCACTTGAGTCGATAGTACGAGAGCAGGAGGAAGAGCGTCTGCGGGTGGCGCTCTCTCTCCAGATTCTTCTCCAGGCCGGCCAGGCAGGCCTCGGTCAGGGGGTGCTGACTCCCCGGGTGGAGCTTCATACTGGAGCTGAACACCATGGACACGTCCTTCTGGTTGAACTGGTTCAGTCTGGATTGAGCCTCCACCTCCAACACCTGGACCACCTGAGAGTCGCTGGGCAGACCTGGAGGTGGACCGACGAGAGTGAAAAGGTTTTCTTTGTTTTCTATTTCAGCCAAACAAACAAAAACCTCCAAGCTCCAGTGTGTAATATTCAGAAGAACTTATTCACAGAAATGTAATATGTTGTCCATAACTACAGTATGTGTTCATATACAGTATATATATGTATACATATATATATATACATATATATATTAGGGCTGTCAAAATTAACGCGTTAACGCAGGACGATTGATTTGTGGACTTAACGCGGCAAAAAAAATTTCCGCATTAACGCATGCGCAGAATGACCCGCCCCATATTTCCCACAATTCCACCCGCTCTGCTCTCGTCGTCGCTCTAGCGTTATGGAGATCAAAAGATGGAAAAGAACCTGAAGAAGCTGTTGGCCCTCTGGATGGAAAGTTCGAGTATAAAAAAATAAAGATGGAACACTTAATAAACACGCAGTGATTTTCACACACTGGAAGAAGGAGTTTTCGTTTCACAAAGCACTTCAAGCCTAAACTACCATTTCAACGCAAAGCATGCGTTTGTCGGGGTTTCAAGTTCTGCTGCAAGTCCGGGCTTGCTTCAGACGACGCTCACCGAATGCAGGGGAATATGTTAGTCCACCTCTGACAACTTGACTAACAAAATTGCCAAATGGATTGCAAGAGACTGGCGGCCAATTAAAATTTTGGAGGACAAGGGCTTCGTGGAAGTGTTAAAAGTTGTGTCTCGCGACACATTCTACACGCCACCGTCAAGAGGCGCAGTAATGACTAAAATCCACGAGCTCCATGAAACTGAAAAGAAAAAGAAAGAAGAGGATTTGTCTGTAGCGAAAATATGTCGCCCTAACAGGAGACCACTGGACCTGTCAGTAACAACAATTATCTCGGTGTAGCACATCAAATTACTAAAGAATGGGAACTGAAGTCGTTTGCGCTGACGACAATGAAAACAGAAGAGCGTCACTTTGCAGAGGCATGTGCAGAACAGTTCCTTACAGTAGCACGGAAGTGGGCAATTGAAGGAAAAGTCACAACTATAGGGACCGACAGTGCACGTAATATGACAGCTGCGGCCAGACTATTGCCATTTGAGCACATGCCTTGCATAGCTCACATCCTACAGAGAAGCGTCACAGTGAGCCTCTCTGACAGCGGATTTGTGAATGCATTGTCCAAGTGAGGCAAAATTATCGGTCACTTCAAACACAGCCCAGCAAAACGCCGCGGAGCTTCAAGCACAGCAAGCGGCCCTCGGACAGCAGCAGGAGCCGCTGATCCAGGACGTTCCAACACGTTGGAATTCAACAGTGGAAATGGCCAAGCGTCTGAACCGCAATCAAGCAGCAAAAAAAGCAACCCTGGACCAACAGCATCACAAACTCGTTATGCTGAAGCCAGCTGAATGGAACAAGCTGCAGAGACTGGAAACTCTTCTAGAGCCCTGTAGGTAACTAATTAGATTTTTAGTAGTCCTATAGGTTGAAATAAAATTGAATTGATTAAATTGAAATGATATGTTTACTTTTTGTAAACATACCAACTTGTGTTCTTATAACTTACTGATGTATCTCTCTCTCTCTCGGTATGTTATTCCACTGCAGGTATGTAACTGATCTCCTGGTTGGGGAGGCCTATGTCTCCTGCTCTGTGGTGCTGCCTGCCCTCTGATACTTGCGTCATGTAATGGAAGTCTCTGATGAGGACCCTGCATGTGGTGAGATTTAAGACTGCATTCAGGGAAGACCTAGCCTCCCGCCAAGAAAAGACCGGCATCGCATGGCTCAAGCTTGCAACAGCGCTGGATCTGTGTTTTAAAGACTTGAAGAGCCTGCCCAAGAGTGAAAGAGAAGATGCGTGGACCACACTTGGAGGCATGCTGCTTGAACAATCACCAAGAAGGTCTACACAGACTTCTGAAGATGGGCCCCCCAAGAAGAAAATGAGCCTGCTACTACAACTCGGCTCAGATTCTGATTCTGATGAAGAGGTGCAGCCTGGCAGAGACATACACAGGTACAGGGCAGAGCCGAGCATTAGTATGGAGGACTGCCCCTTGCAGTGGTGGTCTGCTCATTCAGGAGCCCATGACAAGCTGGCCTTGCTGGCTCGCAAATATCGAGCCACTCCTGCATCCACGGTTCCATGTGAAAGACTCTTCTCAGTCGCAGGCCACATTGTGCAAAAGAAACGGTCAGCCTTACTTTCAGAAAATGTCAACCAGTTAGTTTGCCTCAGCAACTGGCTAAAAGAATAATAGACAAGAGAGACACATTTTATTGTGTGAAGGTGTGGTAGTTTGTTTGATTTAAAAAAGAAAAGAAAAGGAAACATGTTTTGCTTTAAAAAATAGAGCAATGGCTAAGATGCCCAAAACGTTTAAGTTTGATTTGAAAAAAGTGCTCTAAATAACATCCTATATTTGCTCAGAGGCATAGCAAAGAGACTTGTGACACAAATGGAATTATGGTGTGGTATGTTTAAGTTTGATTTTATTTTATTTTTCATTATTAATAACACCATCATCTGGATTTCCCATAAATGAAAAAACAAATGTTAAATGTATACATCCGCCTTCTGTCATTTATCTTTCCATTCGAGAAAATAAGAATTTTCTGGCATATTTACGAATGGTGATAAATGGTGATTACTGGTAATTATTCCACAGCTACCCTGTGATTAATCTGATTAAAAATTTTAATCTTTTGACAGCCCTAATATATATATATATATACACACACACACACAGTTCCATGAGATGGACCCCAACTCCGTGTGAGTCTCCATGTTTCTACGTCACATTCTCGTTGAATTTTCAGACACTGCCGGAAACAGGAAATGGAATCGGCGGTGCGACAACATAAAGTGTCCCCTGTCGGTCGCTCAGTTGGTTGCGGTTTGACACTTTACCACCAGATTCCGCCAGAAAGTTACAAATTTACACACTGGGACTTTAAGGAACGGATTGGATTGTAGAGCTATATAATTGTCAAGCATATACATTGATTTGATTTTATTATGTACTGTATTATGTCGGAAAATACAAGTATTGGATCAGGACTTGGTATCAGCAGATGAAATGAGTCGGTTCGAGATTGGAGGCAAAAAAAACTAGAGCTGCAACTAATGATTACTTTCATAATCCATTAATCTGTCGATAATATATTACTCGATTAGTTGGGTCATAAAATGGTGAAAAATGTTGATCGTGTTTCCCAAAACCACTACATGATGTTTTGTTTTGTCCACCAACCAAAGATATTCAGTTTACTGTCACAGAGGAGCAAAGAAACCAGAAAACATTAATATTGAAGAAGCTGAAATCAGAGAATTGTGACTGTTTTTCATAAAAACTACTAAATAGGTGGTGATTAATTTAGTAGTCGATCACTAATTGATTAACTGTTGCAGCTCTAGAGAGATCACACTCACTCACTCACTCACTCACTCACTCACTCACTCACTCACTCACTCACTCACTCACTCACTCACTCACTCACTCACTCACTCACTCACTCACTCACACACACACACACACACACACACACACACACACACACACACACACACACACACACACACACACACACACACACACACACACACACACACACACACACACACACACACACACACACACACACACACACACACACACACACACACACACACACACACACACACACACACACACACACACACACACACACACGACTCACCGAGCGCGGCCACAGCGTACAAACAGTTGACGATACTGAAGTTGTCGAACTTGGCGCAGTCGTTGATGATGGCGCTACAGAGCGTCTGAAAGTCCTGATGCTCCAGGATCTGACGTTCGTCTCCGCCTCCTCCTCCCGAGACGTCGCCCTCGTCTGCTCCAGGTCGCATTGGGGGCGTGGCTTGCAGCAGCTGTCCGATCTTCTGCAGAGCAACTGGGTAGTGGTTGTGGGAGATCTTTCCTGGGTTCTGGGTGACCCAGCGCAGCACCTCGTCGGGCCGCCGCGAACGCTCGATCAGACGCTTCATGGTGAAGAACGTGTCGTAGCTCATCTTCTCGTGGATGAAGTTCCACGTCTTCTTTTTGGTGCCGGGGGCGGCAGCCCCTCCACCCGGGACGCCCCCTCCGTACGCGTGGAAGTGGGTATGGTGTTGGTATTGGGGGGGTAAAGGGGGCGGGGCCAGGTGGGTGGGTTGCGAGTGGAAGTGGTGGTGGAAGTGTGGTCCTCGGTGGGTGTCGGGGCGTCCCTGGTACAGATGGTAGGCCGGGGGAGTCGGGTGAGGGTGGTGTGGGTGAGGGGGGTGGGGCGTCTCGATCACGGCCAGCCCCGACCTTCTCCCCTGTTTGACCCCGCCTCCTGCCCCTCCCCCTGCGGTGCTGTAGAAGCGGGCGGCATACATGGTGACAGACTGGGCGGCGGGGCGGGGGCGGCGGTGAGCTCGGCTCAGGAGGCGCCACCCAGTGGACAAACACAGCATAGTGGGACAGCCAGGACGCCTGGAGGCAACAGGACAGCAGCGCTCCTACAGACAAGACACACATTACACTTCCTGTCTGTCTGCCACGCCCCCACCTCACAGCCTGTCAGCTGACATAAGTCCACATGATAGCGTTAGCATCTAGCAGTGCAGTTACTCAGTTAGTCGACCCCCCCTCCCCCAAAGCACTGTGACGTCACATACACGTCACTATTATATCATTTAAGTATGACGTCACGGTTGAAGTGACGCCCTTCCCGTGTAATTCGAGGCCAATCAGGTTATCACATGCTAACGCTAGCCGGCTGTCAGTTAGCAATGCGAGTAACAAGGTAATAAGTAGCAGGTGGAGAACACACGGTGGAGCTAACTGATGCTAAATGCTAAGTTAGATGTTAAACTCAGTTGTAGGTGGAAGCTAAGCTAAGGTATCGGCTCTGGTATGTTAGCCTGTTAGCATGTTAACATGAGTCTGTCCTTCCCCTCACAGCGGCGCAGAAGAACATAACAACCAGCCGCGTTCAACCCGGGTCGAACCGGGTCCCTTGTGTTTACCTCATAGCTCAGTGACACCGACAGCTCCGCTCTGCTGAAACACCTGAGGCCGCACGGAGCGAGCTTCAGCGGGGCGACAGGCAGCGGTCAGCGGCTTCATTCCTCCGCACAGCCCGCAGCCATCATCCGCTTCCCGGCATGCAACTGGGGGGGGGGGGGGGCGACACCTGCCGTCTGCTGGTGGTAACTCCATGGATCGATGGATATTATTACTATTATCATTAGTATCATTATTATTATGATAAATTATTCGTCATTTATTAACATTGTTTAACTTCAGGGGCTGATGGCTCATTAGAAATGTTGTATTCATGTCACACTGACGTTTATAACACACACACACACACACACACACACAGACACACACACAAACACACACACAGACACACAGACACACACACACACACACAGACACACAGACACACACACACAGACACACACACACAAACACACACACAGACACACAGACACACACACACACACACACACAGACACAGACACAGACACACACAGACACACACACACACACACACACACACACACACACACACCTCTCCCCGGAGCGGGCGGCAGGGGGCAGTGTCGCCTCCTCGAACGTGTGACCGTCCGTGAAGAAGCGGAGCAGGTCGGTTACAGAACAGACCGCAGGAGTGAAGTTGTGTAGCGGCCGTTGTTGTCGTGGTTCCGTCCGTCAGTGTCGGTGTGTGACCGGGGGAGGATGGCCCACCGCTACCTGCGGCTGTCCGCCGGCTGCAGGAGCATGTTCCGCCCGCTGCTGCCCTCCATCGCTCCGGCCCGGCTGGTAGGTGGAAAACGTGCTAACATGCTAACTATGCTAACCCGCACTGACCCGCACGGTGACTCGGTGTAACCGCAGACCAGTTCGGTCCGGCCCGGTCCAGTCTCCTGTAGAACGGTTCACAGCCGCTGCTACGTCACGACCAGTGACCTCAGGTGTCACAGGGGCGGAAATACCCACGTGACCGTCCCGTCAGGTCCATGTCCCATGTGGAGCTCTGCTCCGCCCCGGTCAAGGAGGATTCATAGGACGTGATGTCACGTCGTGGTGAAAAGACACATCTCTGAAGATGAACTACAAAAACCTCAGCGGCTCCATCAACATGTTTCAGTGTTTTATGATTCATATGTAACAGTAATGACATCTGGATCATATTCATCCTCTTCTTCTTCTTCTTCTTCAGATTGAATCGTTTACATTTGTTCTTGACGCGTCACGTTAAATATCACTGCAGCAATGAATTGTGGGTCTGTTTCTCCTTTCCTCTCACATAGGAAGCTGCAGTGTGTCCTCTGCTAAAGGAGATAGGAAAGGAAACATCGAAGCTCCTTTCCTAAGCACTTAGAGAATGTGAACATTATCAGGTGCTGAGGAAACAGTTCACTGTGACAGTTGGACCTCAGCCCTGGTCGATGCCGTGTTCCTGGTGTATCAGAATGTAACAGTCGACCTGTCTGGACTATTTGTTGTTGTTATCTTACGTCGGCCATGTTGGATGTGTGTTGGTCAGGTCGTGTTCTCCACTGCGGCCGAACAGGTAGGGAGTGGGCGGGGCTTGTTGTGTGAGCTGCTGGGAGCGTGCACGAAGCTGAGCTCCAGACCTCCTAAAGGTACATGCTGTGTGTGCGTTCTTTCTATGTTTGTGAGGACCGGTCCCGTCTCCGTTCACTTACCTGTTCTTCTTCTTCTGCAGGTTTTGAAAAATATTTTCCAGACGCTCAGAAACCTGCAAAGAACTCTGAGGCTGAAGCTGCAACGAAAGGTAGAAACCTGCTGACAACTGACACCTGCTGACAACAACTGACAGCTACTGACAACAACTGACAGCTACTGACAACAACTGACAGCTGCTGACAACAACTGACACCATTGACAACAACTGACAGCCACTGACAACAACTGACAACAATTGACACCTGCTGACAACAACTGACAGCTACTGACAACAACTGACAACAACTGACAGCTGCTGACAACAACTGACACCTACTGACAACAACTGACACCTGCTGATAACAACTGATACCTGCTGACAGCTACTGACAACAACTAACAGCTATTGAAAACAACTGAAGACTGCTGACAACAACTGACACCTGCTGATAACAACTGACAACAACTGACAGCTACCGACAACAACTGACAGCTACTGACAACAACTGACAACAACTGACAGCTGCTGACAACAACTGACACCTACTGACAACAACTGACACCTGCTGACAACAACTGACAGCTACTGACAACAACTGAAACCTGCTGACAACAACTGATACCTGCTGACAGCTACTGACAACAACTGACAGCTATTGAAAACAACTGAAGACTGCTGACAACAACTGACACCTGCTGATAACAACTGACAACAACTGACAGCTACCGACAACAACTGACACCTGCTGACAACTGACAGCTGCTGTTAGGGATTTTGTGACATCACTGTTTGTTTGTTTACAGAAGCCAAACCTTCCACAGCTCAGACAGAGTCTGGAGGAGGAGGGGGAGGGGGGGGAGGAGGGGGAGGAAAAAGAGGAGGTCGTAAGGATGAGTCCCACTGGTACAGCCGTCTGCAGAAGGTCAGTGTGGGAGGAGCTCATCTCACCTGGTGATGTCAGACAGGTGTGTTGCTGTGCGTGGAACTGATCTCAGGCTCCATTTGTTTCAGGGGGACGTTCCCTGGGACGATAAAGAGTTCGGGATGTACTTCCTGATCGGAGCGACGTTCTGGACCACCGCCACTTATTATATCTTCTTCAGGGACCGACGACGAGAGGTCACCTGGAAAGACTTTGTCAACAACTACCTGCCCAAAGGAGTGGTGAGTGGAACACCTGGTCTGTCAGTGTCCGTCTGTCACTTCCTCTTTCTCCTGACGACCAATCAGAGCCTGTCTGTCTGTGTCTCCCCCTCAGGTGGATCGACTGGAAGTCGTCAACAAACGTTACGTCAAAGTGGTTTTCACTGCGGAGCAGTCTCCAGTGGGCGGAGTGAGTCCAACACTACTTCTTCTCTTATTTAAACTGTCTTACATGTTATTGCAGCTCTCCACCAGGGGGCAGCACAGAGCTCAGGGCTTCATGTGAGAACCTGAAGGAAGGAGCTTTTCCTCTGGTTCTTTCCTCAGAACATCTGGTTCAACATCGGCAGCGTGGACACGTTCGAGAGGAACCTGGAAACGGCTCAGAACGAGTTCGGCATCGAGGGAGAGAACCGGCTGCCGGTGGTTTACTCTACAGAGAGCGATGGGTGAGCACTGACATCATCACTCAGGGCCACTTTGTGTGTTCATAAATCTAAAGTCTGTCTTTCCCCTCCAGCACGTTTCTACTGAGCATGCTCCCCACGGTGCTCATCGTCGGCTTCCTGCTCTTCATGCTGCGCCGGGGTCCGGCGGGGATGGGGCGTCCCGGCCGAGGGATGGGCGGACTGTTCAGCGTCAGCGAGACGACGGCGAAGATCCTTAAAGACGAGATCGACGTGAAGTTTAAAGATGTGGCGGGCTGCGAGGAGGCGAAGCTGGAGATCATGGAGTTTGTCAACTTCCTGAAGAACCCCAAACAGTACCAAGACCTGGGCGCCAAAATCCCTAAGGTGAGGCAGGGGCATGATCCAGAGGGAAGGGAGGGGCATGACCCCGAGGGGAGGGAGGGGCATGACCTCAGAGGGAAGGGAGGGGCATGACCCCCAGGTGAGTGAGGGACATGACCTCAGAGGGAAGGGAGGGGCATGACCCCGAGGGGAGGGAGGGACATGACCTCAGAGGGAAGGGAGGGGCATGACCCCGAGGTGAGTGAGGGACATGACCTCAGAGGGAAGGGAGGGGCATGACCCCGAGGGGAGGGAGGGGCATGACCCCGAGGGGAGTGAGGGACATGACCTCAGAGGGAAGGGAGGGGCATGACCCCGAGGGGAGGGAGGGACATGACCTCAGAGGGAAGGAAGGGGCATGACCCCGAGGTGAGTGAGGGACATGACCTCAGAGGGAAGGGAGGGGCATGACCCCGAGGTGAGTGAGGGACATGACCTCAGAGGGAAGGGAGGGGCATGACCCCGAGGGGAGGGAGGGGCATGACCCCGAGGGGAGTGAGGGACATGACCTCAGAGGGAAGGGAGGGGCATGACTCCGAGGTGAGTGAGGGACATGACCTCAGAGGGAAGGGAGGGGCATGACTCCGAGGTGAGTGAGGGACATGACCTCAGAGGGAAGGGAGGGGCATGACCCCGAGAGGAGTGAGGGACATGACCTCAGAGGGAAGGGAGGGGCATGACTCCGAGGTGAGTGAGGGACATGACCTCAGAGGGAAGGGAGGGGCATGACCCCGAGGGGAGGGGGGGCATGACCTCAGAGGGAAGGGAGGGGCATGACCCAGAGGGGAGGGGAAATTAACGGGTATAACCTGCTGCGCAATGTCCTCAAGCTCGACTGAAGAGTCGGAAACTGATACAGCGGAGACTTTAGTCTCGAAGAGGAACAGCACGTCGGTTTTAAAAAGGACGTTGCTGCGCAGCGTCAGAACGTGCCATTCTACTGTTGCTACTTCGCGGGGAAACACCACCAACCTGTATCAGCGCTTCACACAGCGCCACAGCGGCTGCATGACAAGTGTACGGCTAACAAGTCAGTGACAGTAGTGACGAACACAGAACCACACAAGAGTTGTTTGAGACTGTTACTCCGTATGAAAATGTCTCAAGTGGCACCGTGAGGTGACGAACACCCCGACTATTCCCTCGTTAAAGAGACAGACCGCTAACAGAGAGAGAGTCTCCCCCCTTCTCCCCTTCAACACATCTCGCTCTCTGTCAGTGTGTGTGTGCGCGTCTGTGATAATTATAATCGCAAATCAATTCGCAATATCTGCTAGAAAAATCGCAATTCCATATTTTCCCCAAATTGTTCAGCCCTAGTCGTCGTTGACATGTTTGTCACGCCGTTGTTGTCGTTTACATGTTTTTCATGTCGTTGTTGTTGTTGACATGTTTGTCATGTCGTTGTGTTTGCAGGGCGCCATCCTGACGGGTCCTCCGGGAACAGGAAAAACTCTTCTGGCCAAAGCGACGGCCGGTGAGGCCGACGTCCCGTTCATCACCGTCAACGGCTCCGAGTTCCTGGAGATGTTTGTGGGCGTCGGCCCCGCCAGAGTGAGGAACAGCTGATCAATATGAGTCAAATTCAGTGTTTCTTGTATTTAGAGTCTCAGACCTAACAGTCCCAGTCATATCACTTCCTGTGCAGGTGAGAGATCTGTTCGTCATGGCGAGGAAAAATGCCCCCTGCATCCTATTCATCGACGAGATCGACGCTGTCGGACGAAAGCGTGGACGAGGAAACTTTGGTGGACAGAGCGAGCAGGAGAACACCCTGAACCAGCTGCTGGTGGAGATGGACGGTGGGAACCAATCATCGATCAATCAATCAACCAACCAGTCAATCAATCGATCAACCAACCAGTCAATCAATCGACGATCAACCGATCCATCAACCAACAGATCAATCAATCAATCAATCAATCAACTGATCAACCAATCAATGAATCAACCGATCAACCAATCTATCTATCAATCAACCAATCAATCAATCAATTAATCGATCAAAAAATGTTCATGACGTTATGACGGACAGGTTCCAGTGAGGTCTCACTCCTCTGTTTTCAGGCTTCAACACGGCCACGAATGTGGTGGTTCTGGCAGGAACCAACAGACCAGACATCCTGGACCCGGCGCTGATGAGACCCGGACGCTTCGACAGGCAGATCTACATCGGTGAGAAACTGAACAGAACTCGTCAATGACTCGAGATAAAGAGATCATGTTACTGGAATTGACTTTTGGACAATCAGCTGAGCATTAGCTTAGCATTGGCTTCCTGTTTTATTTAATGACAACATTTTAAACCTTTACACACTGTCAGTGTGTGGGAAACTAGAAACTATTGACTGAGAGGAACCTCTGGAGGTTCTGTCTGATCGGTTCTGTTCGGTCTCAGGTCATCCGGATATTAAAGGTCGAGCCTCCATCTTTAAAGTTCACCTGCGTCCTCTGAAGCTGGAGGCCAGCGTGAACAAAGACGCCCTCGCCAGGAAGATGGCCGCCCTCACACCTGGATTCTCAGGTAAACACATGGGGTGAGGTTGAAAGGTCCCTCCTATATACTATTCCTTAACCTCAGTGGAAGACGTCATGGGGTCAAGGAAAGGTGTCAAGGAGAACTGATAAGACTTAGGAAAAGCCGACAGCTGCTCAGACAATCCGACTCCACTGACACCAAACAACATCATCATGTGACGTTGTGGTGAAACGACACATTTCTGAAGATGAACTACAAAAACCTCAGCGGCTCCATCAGCATGTTTCATTGTTTTGTGATTCATATGTAACAGTAACTGACATCTGGATCATATTCATACCCTTTTTCTTCTTCAGATTGAATTGTTTACGTTCGTTGATGACACGTCACGTTAAATGTCGCTGCCACAATGAATTGTGGGTCTATATCTCCTTACTCTTACATAGGAAACTCCAGTGTAGCCTCTGCTACAAGGAGATAGGAAAGGAAGCATTGAAGCTTCTTTCCTAAGCACTTATCATGGTGCTGAGGAAACACTGATGGGTCATTTTAAGATTTAGGAAACTTCCTGAGCAGATTTGACAATTGGACCTCGCCCTTATCTCAGGTCCGATGTCTTTGACTTTGTTCTCCCTACTTTCTGTCTGTCAGGCGCTGACATCGCTAACGTCTGTAACGAGGCGGCCCTGATCGCCGCTCGCCACCTTTCAGACGCCATCAACCAGAAACACTTTGAACAGGCTATCGAGAGGGTCATCGGAGGTGAGACCAGACCCAGACCAGACCCTGTCCAGACCCAGACCAGACCATGTCAAGACCATGTCAAGACCCAGACCAGACCAGACCCAGACCATGTCCAGACCCAGACTAAACGGAGTCCAGACAGAATCCAGAATATGACCAGACTGAGTTAAGACCCAGTCCAGACCGAGATATGCACCATCAGACTGTTATAACGTTTTGTGGACTGAAGTCAGACTCTGATCTTCAGGTCTTGTTGCCATGGAGACTGAGATCTGCTCCCGGTGTTTCAGGTCTGGAGAAGAAGACTCAGGTCCTGCAGCCGGAGGAGAAGAAGACGGTGGCGTATCATGAAGCCGGCCACGCCGTCGCTGGATGGTTCCTGGAGCATGCCGACCCTCTGCTCAAGGTCTCACTTCCAGTTACAGTCTGAGAACATGAGCAGAACCATGATGGAGTTCCATGTCCATAATTATAGAATGAAATCTGATTTTTTTTGTTTATGGAGAAGCTTTTCTGAGAGATTTGGTGATTATTGATCGCTGCTTTAGCTCATTAAGTGATGTTAAACGTTAAACATAGAAGTGACGTCAGACAGTTACTGCTCCCTGGGTCCAGTGTTCTCTGTACTGACCAGCAGAGGGCGACTCTGAGAACGTGACTTGTCGTGTCACTTGATTCAGAGCGAGTATATGGTTCAAGTCTTCTTCAACATGCGATGATCATTTAGTACGTTATGAGAGAGAGAGAGAGAGAGAGAGAGAGAGAGAGTTCTCGTTGGTACCTGTGCAGGTGTGTGTGTGTGACGGAGTGTGTTCTTGTTGGTATCTGTGCAGTTGTGTGTGACGGATTGTGTTCTCGTTGGTACCTGTGCAGGTGTGTGTGTGACGGAGTGTGTTATCGTTGGTACCTGTGCAGGTGTGTGTGTGTGTGTGTGTGTGTGTGACGGAGTGTGTTGTTGTTGTTACCTGTGCAGGTGTGTGTGTGTGACGGAGTGTGTTCTCGTTGGTACCTGTGCAGGTGTGTGTGTGTGTGACGGAGTGTGTTCTCGTTGGTACCTGTGCAGGTGTGTGTGTGACGGAGTGTGTTCTCGTTGGTACCTTTGTGTGTGTGTGTGTGTGTTTGTGTGTGTGACGGAGTGTGTTCTTGTTGGTACCTGTGCAGGTGTGTGTGTGACGGAGTGTGTTGTTGTTGTTGTTACCTGTGCAGGTGTGTGTGTGTGTGTGTGACGGAGTGTGTTCTTGTTGGTACCTGTGCAGGTGTGTGTGTGTGACGGAGTGTGTTGCTGTTACCTGTGCAGGTGTGTGTGTGTGACGGAGTGTGTTGTTGTTGTTGTTACCTGTGCAGGTGTGTGTGTGTGTGTGACGGAGTGTGTTCTCGTTGGTACCTGTGCAGGTGTGTGTGTGACGGAGTGTATTCTCGTTGGTACCTGTGAAGGTGTGTGTGTGTGTGTGTGTGTGTGTGACGGAGTGTGTTTCGTTGGTACCTGTGCAGGTGTCCATCATCCCCAGGGGGAAGGGTCTGGGTTACGCTCAGTACCTTCCTAGAGAGCAGTACCTGTACACCCGAGAGCAGCTGCTGGACCGGATGTGTATGACTCTGGGAGGGCGAGTGTCCGAGGAAATCTTCTTCGGAAGGATCACCACCGGAGCTCAGGACGACCTCCGCAAGGTCACGCAGAGCGCCTACGCACAGGTCAGAGGGGTCAGAGGGTCAGACCTAACTTTGTCAGCTGTGTGCAGATTCAAGAGCTTGTCCATTTTGTGTTCCATTTTCTGGTTCCGGTTCCTCTGATATCCTGGTTGTTCTGTTGCAGATCGTTCAGTTCGGGATGAACGAGAAGGTGGGTCAGGTTTCCTTCGACCTCCCCAGGCAGGGCGAGATGGTTCTGGAGAAACCATACAGTGAAGCTACGGCTCGTCTCATCGACACTGAGGTCAGAACCCTCATCGGCGATGCTTACCGGAGAACCCAGCAGCTGCTGAACGAAAAGAAGGCAGAGGTGGAGAAGGTACCAGTGACCTAGATCACCTGTGGACAGTCTACAGGTTCTCAACACAACTCTTTCGAGGAACTCTGAGGAGAAGATGAGGTGGTTCTGAAGGAAGAACCCTCTACAACCATCTGCTAGACGGGCAGGGTGGTAGTTCTATGTTACACAAGACACTGGGTTCTTGAACGTTCCTGTGCTGAGAACATGTTTGCTGCAATGCGACTTTCTAGGTCTTTATCACAACAGTTCTCAGACTAGTGTAGAACCGGTTACTACAGATAGAAGTCCTTCATTCAGTTCTCAAACAGTCCCGCGCCGAGACCTCGACTAGAGGTAAAGCTCTAGAACCTTCACTCAGAACCATGCTTAGGCCTTGAACACTACTTTGGAACCAGACTTTATTTATTCTAGTAAACACACAGATGTAGAATGTGCTATTATAACAACAAATTTCTTATTCATGACCTAGAACCCTCCCTCATCTGGCCTGGTGCCTTGTGTTCCTGTGCTCTCCTCCAGGTGGCTCTGCGGCTTCTTGAGAAGGAGGTTCTGGATAAGAGCGACATGGTGGAGCTGCTCGGTAATCGTCCATTTGCAGAGAAGTCGACGTACGAGGACTTTGTGGAGGGAACCGGAGGCGAGGACGAGGACACGACTCTGCCGGAGGGGCTGAAAAACTGGAACCAGGAGAAAAAGGACAAGGAGGAGAGTCAGGACGAGCAGGTCGCCCGTCAGATCTCTGGAGGAATGCCCTTCTAGAACCTTCTGGTGGACAACTGGGTTCCTCACTGACTTCCAGAATAAACATCAAGAGCTCTGCAGTTGCTCGTAGAACTTTTTTCTTGGAGTTCTGCATAAAACACCAAACTTCCCCCTCTAAAGTTCCTATTAGTTGTGTGTCCATGTGTCTAGAACCCTGGTTCTGCACCAAAGATCAACCTTCACCCCCTAGAATGTTCTGTGGGTTTTCTGGATTGGACCACAAATTACAATCACTTCATCTACGTGATCTAGAACCCGCTCTGCTCAGTCCTAGAACCACCTTTCTAGAGTTCTACACCAGATCTGCTCCTGATTGTTAGAACCTCCACCTCATGGAACCTCTGGATTCTGAGTTGTCATGCAGGAAACTTTTTATTTTCTATGGTGACGTCAAGAGCAGAACACTCAAGTTTGTACTTGTTCTGGAATATTTCTTTAGAGAACCGTATCTTTAATCTGCTGGGCTCTGATACGCAGCCTCCTGTCTGTAGAACCCTGGACCTTAGAACACTAACAGCAGTTCTAAGTGTTCTCTATATTGACATTGTCCAATCTAGATTAATTACAGTACACACTTATAGAATGTTCTCAAACGTGGTTCTACACTCTTTAACAACATACATAAAGTAGAACCAGCCTCCGGTGTGAAGAACCTTCGTCAGCTGACACTGACACTAGGTGTCACTAAGTCCAACACACAGAACCTCCAGAGAATTCTGTTGAGTTAGAATTCTTCAAAGAACTGTTCTCTCCCCGTCAACTCTTGTTCCAGAACATTTTCTACAACACGTGGTTCTGGATCTGTCACAGAACATTCACCCGTTGTGAAAAAGTTCTACAGTCCAACTGTTCTACAGGCTGTTGCAACAAATGTGTATTTAATCGGAACCAACACTAGAACCCTTTTCAAACTGACTGGTTATGTTTACATCAGGCAGGGTTCTGGGTCATTCTCAACATTTCTGCTCTTGAAGTTCTACCTGATGCAGGTTCTCCATCCGGACCTGACTGGTTCCTCATCTCACAGTTCTACTGTGAACCCTGGTTCACAGTAGAACCACCTGCTGATGGAAGAATAGTGCTCGATAAAAATACAAGAATAAAAATGACTTTACTTCAGCTTCAGTTGTTTATCAACGATTATTGATCCTGAAAATATTGATGATGATCTTTCTGGTTTTCAGTGTTCTGGGATCTTCGTCATCAAACTGTGATTGTGTGAGAGTCTGCTGATCAGATATTGATTAGTTGTGATCAGTTATTGCTCTTCGCTGCAGCTGATTGTAACATGATGTGAAATATTAATAGTTTAATGTGTTCCATGTTTCGGTGAAACAGTCTGAAACAGGCAGCAACTATAATAATCAATAATCAATCAGTCATTAGAAGCTTTGTCTCCGCCCTGTGGCCGCGAGAGTCATGACATCAACAATACATCATCGTTAACGTGGAGTTCATGAACTGAACGAATATGTTGACCGATGGAAGTGATGAAATATATGAACAAGAAATTAAATGTATCTGATGTGAAATGTGCTTCTGTTTTAATTAATTTGTATTCATTTGATTTCTTGTTGAATGTTTGACCCGTCAGAGGAAGCGACGTACTGTCCGCGGCACTTCTCTCCGACGACTGGTCCCCTGGTCCCCAGCGAGGCTTACAGCTGAGACGCTCCTGTTAGCTGATGCTAAGCTAACTGACTGTGCTGGTGCTGTGTGTGTGTGGGAGGGTTATTAACTCTATGAATGAAATTTATTATTTTTATTATTATTATTATCTGATGACATCAGATCGGAGACGTGACGTCAACACAGACCCAGGTCACTCATCATAAAAGTTCAAGTACTTGTACACAGAGGACATGTAGTATGTGTACTTGTACTGCAGTACACAGAGGACGTGATTCTTGTACTGCAGTATTTGGATAGTGACTAAATTTGTACTGATTCAAAATGTGAAACTTTGATATTGAACAGAAATATTACAAGAAGAATTTATGAATAAGACATTTTCATTTTCACAGGCTCAGAAGTTAAAGGACAAACATGATTCTGAAATCATGTTTCTAATATAATGTTTCTAATATAATGTTTCTAATGTTTCTAATACAATGTTTGCCGTTTTCCCTTCCTCTCTCAGGGTTGAGTTCATGAACATGTGTCAATGTGTCCGGCATTAGAGATGTGATGATCCACGCTGTGCGTTTGTTTTGTTCACAGGGAGCACTTTTCATTGCTAAAAGCAATCCCAAAGTCTGTGATCGTCTTTATATACAGTCTCTGATCGTCTATACATACTACAGGCTCTGATCATCTTTATATACAGTCAGTGATCGTCTTTATATACAGTCAGGTGACGGGTCAGGCGACAAGTCAGGTTTCAGATGACGAGTCAGTCGTCAGGTGACGAGTCAGGTGTCAGCTGACGAGTCAGGCGACAAGTCAGTTGTCAGGTGACAAGTCAGGTTTCAGGTGACGAGTCAGTCGTCAGGTGACGAGTCAGGTGTCAGCTGACGAGTCAGGCGACAAGTCAGGTGTCAGGTGACGTGTCAGTTGTCAGGTGACAAGTCAGGTTTCAGGTGACGAGTCAGGTGTCAGGTGACGAGTCAGGCGATTATTGATCTGTTGATCGGTTCAGGAAAGATTCAGTGTGAGACTGAACCTTGTGTCTCGTCTCAGATGGCGTCTCTGACGATGGGTCTCACTCTGACCCATCGTCGACCTTTGACCTGTGACCTGTGTGTTGACCTGTGACCTGCTGAACTGGCTCCTCTCTCTCCAGGTGGCAGCTCAGCGTCAGAGAGCTCTGACCATCATGTGTCGAGTTTACGTCGGCTCCATCTACTATGAGCTGCGGGAGTACACCGTCCAACAGGCCTTCACTCCGTTTGGACCAATTAGAAGCAGCGACTTGTCCTGGGACTCTGTCACCATGAAACACAAGGTCACACACCAGCACTCTGAGACATTAAGCGTGAAACGTGTCATCACGTGGTGTTTCAGTTAAGACAGAGCCAGTGTACCACGGCCTTCTGTAGACACTGATGCACTATGGGAGTACGAAATGCCGGAGGCGGCTCAACTGGCTCTGGATCAGATGAACTCTGTCGTCTTAGGAGGCAGAACTATCCGAGTGTATCGTCTTGCAGGTTGGGAGGCCCAGTAACATCGGCCAGGCTCAGCTAATCATTGACCAGCTGGCGGAGGAAGTTCGAGCCTACAACAGAATTTACATCGCATCAGTCCACCCCGACCTCTCTGACGAGGACATCACGAGCTTCTTCGAGGCCTTAGGGAAGATCAAGTCCTGCATGTTGGCCCGAGAACCGACCACGGGACGGCACAAAGGCTACGGCTTCATCGGTGAGCACGTCTGTAAACCGGCAGGCGAATTATCCAGAAGATATTCAGCCTCATCAGACAAACTGCTGAGTTTGTTACAATTCAAAGTCTGTGAACCCTCCTCCACCACCGACCCATGAGTCGCCAAGTCGGAAAATGACAGTCAGTTTTATGATAAATAATGAAATGTTGAAGTCATTTCTGCATTTTGGTTTCAGCGCCTCAGATATGAATATTTGGGGGGGAACTGCTGAGACTTTGTTCTGTTGACTTTGTTCTCAGAGTTCGACAAGGCTCAAGCTTCTCAGGATGCCGTGGCCTCCATGAACCTGTTTGACCTGGGGGGTCAGTACCTGCGGGTGGGGAAGCCTGTGACTCCGCCAATTCCCCTCCTCACACCAACGGCCCCATGAGGCCTCCCCGCTGCTGCCGCCGTGGCTGCCACTGCCGCCACCACCAACATCACCGGTCATGTAAGTCATGAAGCTCAGTGGAGGAAGAACCAAAAGTGCCCAGTGTATGATGAGAGTTGTAGTCCTACAGCAGTAGATCTAATGTCTGAATTAGGACTGAGAAGCTCTAGCTGGACCTGTGGCAGCTCGACTGGCATTAGTCAGAGAACAAAAGCGTTGGCCCCATTCTCTTCCCAGATGAGAGAGGTCTGGTGACGTCATCATCCAGCATGAGCGGTTTGGTGGTGGGTCAGTGATGGTCTGGAGAGGCGTATCCTTGGAAGGGCCCTGGTTCCTGCAGGTGCAGTGAGTCTTGGTTCCTCTAGGTCCTGGTTCCTCCAGGTGCAGTGAGTCTTGGTTCCTCCAGGTGCAGTGGGTCCTGGTTCCTCCAGGTCCTGGTTTCTCCAGGTGCAGTGGTTCCTGATTCCTCTAGGTGCAGTGAGTCTTGGTTCCTCCAGGTGCAGTGAGTCTTGGTTCCTCCAGGTGCAGTGGGTCCTGGTTCCTCCAGGTGCAGTGGTTCCTGATTCCTCTAGGTGCAGTGAGTCTTGGTTCCTCCAGGTGCAGTGGGTCCTGGTTCCTCTAGGTGCAGTGGTTCCTGGTTCCCCTGGTTCCTCTTGGCCCTGGTTCCTCCAGGTGCAGTGGGTCCTGGTTCCTCCTGGTGAAGTGGGTACTGGTTCCTCTTGGTACCTGGTTCCTCCTGGTTCCCCTGGTTCCTCCAGTTGCAGTGGTTCCTGGTTCCTCCAGGTGCAGGACAAAGTCCGGCCTCGTGTATGTGTTTTAATCACACCCTCGACCTCGTTCTGACCTATGGCATAGACATTGACAATCTAATAGTATTTCCTCAAAACCCTCTGTCCGATCACTACTTAGTTACATTTGAATCCTCCATTATTAACTTTACTGAATTTGGGAAAAAGTTCTATTGCAGCAGGTGTCTATCAGAAAACTCTGTTAGTAAATTCAAAGAAACAGTTCCTTCGTTATTTACTCCACTGCCATGTGTCGATACAGTGCAAGATCATTATAAAAACTTTACTCCCACACAAATTGATGATGTTGTTGATAGTGCAGCAGCCTCACTACGTTCCACATTTGTCACTGTCGCCCCTCTGAAAAAGAAGACAGTCAAACAGAGGAGGATAGCTCCATGGTTTAATGCACAGACATGCGCTTTAAAACAGACGTCACGTAGGTTAGAAAGGAAGTGGCGTTCCAATAGTCTAGATGATTCTCACCTAGACTGGAAAAATAGTTTAATTACATATAAGAAAGCCCTCCGAAATGCCAGAACCAATTATTATTCTTCACTAATAGAGGAAAATAAAAACAACCCCAGGTTCCTCTTCAGCACTGTAGCCAGGCTGACAGAGAGTAAAAGCTCTACTGAACAGTCTATTCCTCCAACTCTAAGTAGCAATGATTTCATGAGCTTCTTTACTAATAAGATTATTATCATCAGAGAAAAAATTTACCAGCTTCTTCCCACTAATGGCACAGACACACTGTCCAGTACAGTAGCTTCTGAACCAATAGTATCGCCTAATTCATATTTAGAATGCTTCTCCCCTATAGATCTGGCTGAGCTGACTTCACTTGTCACTTCATCCAAGTCATCAACCTGTCTTTAGATCCTATTCCATCAAGGCTATTTAAGGTTGTATTACCTTTAATTAATAATTCCATATTAGATCAGATCAATTTATCTGTATTGACAGGCTATGTACCAAAGGCCTTTAAGGTGGCAGTAGTTAAACCTCTGCTCAAAAAACTGACTCTGGACCCAGATATCTTAGCTAACTATAGACCCATATCAAACCTCCCCTTTATCTCTAAAATCCTTGAAAAAACTGTTGCTAACCAGTTATGTGACTATTTACACAGGAATAGTCTGCTTGAAGACTTTCAGTCAGGATTTAGAAAACATCATAGTACAGAAACAGCACTACTGAAAGTTACCAACGACCGTCTCATGGCCTCAGACAGTGGATATGTTTCTATTCTCGTCCTTTTAGATCTTAGTGCTGCATTTGATACCATTGATCACAAAATCCTGTTACAGAGACTAGAACACATTGGGATTAAAGGAACAGCACTAGAATGGTTTAAGTCCTACTTATCTAATAGATTTCAGTTTGTTAACGTTAATAACAAATCTTCCATTCATACAAAAGTGAGACATGGAGTACCACAAGGTTCTGTACTGGGACCGATACTTTTCACTTTATATATGCTTCCTTTAGGCAATATTATAAGAAAACACCACATCAATTTCCATTGCTACGCTGATGATACCCAGCTGTATTTATCTATAAAGCCAGATGAAACTAATCAGGTAGACAAACTTCTGGATTGTCTTAAAGACATAAAGGCCTGGATGACTTATAATTTTTTACTTTTAAATTCAGGAAAAACTGAGGTCATTGTACTCGGCCCTAAACACCTCAGAGAAACATGATCTGATCATATAGTTACCTTGGATGGCATTACCTTGGCCTCCAGCTCTACTGTGAGAAACCTTGGAGTTACCTTTGACCAGGACATGTCCTTTGACTCACACATAAAACAAGTCTCTAGGACAGACAGCCTTCTTTCACCTGCGCAATATCAAGAACATCAGAAACATCCTATCTCAAAAGGATTCTGAAAAACTAGTCCATGCATTTGTTACTTCTAGACTGGACGACTGTAATTCATGACTGTCAGGATGTTCCCCAATAAGTCTGTGAAAAGACTCCAGTTAATCCAAAATCCCGCAGCACGACTTCTGACAGGAACTAGAAAAAGAGATCATATTTCTCCAGTGTTAGAATCTCTGCATTGGCTTCCTGTAAAATTCAGAATAGAATTCAAAATACTGTTCCTAACCTACAAAGCCCTTAATAATCAAGCTCCATCATATCTTACAGAGCTCATAGTTTCATATTATCCCAATAGGTCACTTGTCTCTGTAAACACAGGAATACTTGTGGTTCAGAGTCTGTGAGAGTAGAATGGGAGGCAGAGCCTTCAGCCACCAGGCTCCTCTCCTCTGGAACCAGGAGGCAGACGACATCTCTACATTTAGAGTTAAACTTAAAACCTTCCTCTTTGATAAAGATTATAGTTAGAACTGCTCAGGTGTTTAATAAACCATTTCTTTATTATGCTGATATAGGCCTAGACTGCTGGGGGAACTTATATCATGAGCATCCTTCTCCCTCTCCCTCCCTCTCTCTCTCTCTCTTTATATCTCTCTCCTTCTCCCACTTTTTCAATCTCTCTCTCTCTCTCTCTCTCTCTCTCTCTGCCCCCATGTATCTACATTACATGTCACTAACTCTGTTTTCTCTCTCCCCTAGTAGATCTGACCCCAGAGCTGCAGGATCCAAACCCATCATTATTATTATTACTATTATTATTAATAATAACATCATTGTATTTATAAGTATCAGTTTTCACTAATTATAAGTATCAGTCTGGTAGAAATTAAAGCAACTGTTATACAACCTGTCATGATCTTGTGTTTTGTATTTCCTGTTTTATTTTGAATTAGTTTTTGTTCTACTTCCTGTTTCCCTGGCTCGTGTCTGTTCACTTTGTTTTTCCTGTGTCTCCTGCCTCTGTGATTGTCTCACCTGTTCCTAATGTGTCTCACCTGTGTTCTATTGGCCCCGCCCACTCTGTGTATTTAGTCTCTGTGCTTCCCTTTGTCTGTGTCAGATCGTCTGTTGCTTTTCCCAGTCTGTCCTTTTGCCCCTGGCTCTAGTTGTTTTCAGTTTATCGGTGTGCTACATGTCGTGGACACCTTTAGTTGGATTTTGTTTTTTCGTTGGAAACATCGTAAGTCTGTTTTCTTTTCTATTTTAATAAAGACTACGTTAAGTGCACCTCTGCATTTGGGTCCTGCTTTCCTGCCCAGCGTGACACAACCCCTCTATCCCCCGATATGTTTACAGTACATGTCACTGACCCTGTTTGTGTTTTCTATCTCTCCTAGTGTCTCTCTGACCCCAGAGCTGCAGGACCCAAACCCCTCATTATTATTGTTATTATTAATATTAATATCATCACTAATAATAACAACAACATAATTGTATTTTTTTATTATAAGTATCAGTCTGATAGAGATTATAGCGGCGGTTGTACAACTGTCCTCTCTCTCTTCTCTCCTACTGTCTCGCATCCCACCCTCTTTCCTCCCACCTCTCCTCTCTCTCTCTCTCCTCTCTCTCCTCTCTCTCCTCTTCCCCCTCTCTCTCCTCTTCCCCCTCTCTCTCTTCTCTTCACCCTCTCTCCTCTCTTCTCTCTTCTCTTCACCCTCTCTCCTCTCTCTCTCTCTCCTCTTCCCCCTCTCTCTCCTCTCTTCTCTCTTCTCTTCACCCTCTCTCCTCTCCTCTCTCTCCTCTCTCTCCTCTCTTCTCTCTTCTCTTCCCCCTCTCTCTCCTCTCTTCTCTCTTCTCTTCCCCCTCTCTCTCCTCTCTTCTCTCTTCTCTTCCCCCTCTCTCTCCTCTCTTCTCTCTTCTCTTCCCCCTCTCTCTCCTCTCTTCTCTCCTCTCTCTTCTCTCCTCTCTTCACCCTCTCTCCTCTCTTCTCTCCTCTCTCTTCTCTCCTCTCTTCACCCTCTCTCCTCTCTTCTCTCCTCTCTCCTCTCTCCTCTCTTCCTCCTCTCTCTCCTCTCTTCTCTCTCCTCTTCCCCCTCCCTCTCCTCTCTTCTCTCTCCTCTCTCCTCTCTCTCCTCTCTTCTCTCCTCTCTTCACCCTCTCTCCTCTCTCTCCTCTCTCCTCTCTCTCCTCTCTTCACCCTCTCTCCTTTCTTCCTCCTCTCTCTCCATTCTCTCCTCTCTCTCCTCTCTTCCTCCTCTCTCTCCTCTCTCCTCTCTTCCCCCTCTCTCTCCTCTCTCCTCTCTCTCCTCTCTCTCCTCTCTCCTCTCTCCTCTCTCTCCTCTCTCTCCTCTCTCCTCTCTCTCCTCTCTCCTCTCTCTCCTCTCTCCTCTCTCTCCTCTCTCTCCTCTCTCCTCTCTCCTCTCTCTCCTCTCTCTCCTCTCTCCTCTCTCTCCTCTCTCCTCTCTCTCCTCTCTCCTCTCTCTCCTCTCTCCTCTCTCTCCTCTCTCTCCCCTCTCTCTCCTCTCTCCTCTCTCCTCTCTCTCCTCTCTCTCCTCTCTCCTCTCTTCCCCCTCTCTCTCCTCTCTCCTCTCTCCTCCTCCCTCTCCTCTCTTCCTCCTCTCTCTCCTCACCCCAACCGGTCCAGACAGAAGCTCCGCCCACAACTGAGTCTGGTTCTGTCAGAGATTTCTTCCTGTTAAAAGATTTTTTTCTCTCGACCGTCGCCAAGTGCTTTGCTCATTGTGGGATTTGTTGGGTTTTCCCTGTAATATTGTAATATTGACCTCACTATGTAAAGTGCCTTGAGACAATGTATGTTGTGATATGGCGCTATACAAATAAAATTGAATTGGTCTTGACTCAAGACGGTTGAACTTCATCTCAGACAGTTGATCTTGGATTTGTAACTTTGATGGAATCCCAGCATTTGAAGAAACATTCTTTTTTCTAATACCAACTCTCCTCCGTCAGTCCACAGTGATGGTCCTGAAGAACATGGTCGGTCCTGACGACATCGACGATGACCTGGAGGGCGAGGTCACTGAGGAGTGTTGGAAGTTCGGCCAGGTGAAGCGTGTCTTCATCTACCAGGAGCGTCAGGGCGAGGACGATGACACCGACATCATTGTTAAGATCTTTGTGCAGTTTTGAAGTTGAGGTGAATCGAGGCATCCAGGAGCTCAACCACCGCTGGTTCGGAGAAGGTGAGGTGGTGGCTGAGGTGTATGACCAGGATCAATTGGAGAAGAGTGACCTGTCGGCATAGAACATATGTACAGATATACACTCAGTCGTGTGGTGGCCTCTTTCCAACCTGGTGTTTGTCTCCAGAGGAACTTAAATACTGTTTGTTTCCGTTCTGGATTCAAAGGACCATACCGCTGGTTCTCATTTTCAATTACAAACCACAAATCTTTTCTGTCTCCGCATCATTTTCTAAATCAACACTTTTTAGATTGATCTCATTCCTTCTTATCTCTAGGTGGTTTCATGTTTCCAGTTATCTTCCATTCACCGAAAACTGAATCTCTGGTCGAGTGAAACCTCGGATTCTGAGAACAAAGTGTTTCAGAACAGACCAGAATAACAGACATTTGAAATCTCTGTGTGCAGATTCTCTCCTTGTCCCAGTTGTTTGTTGTCTTCATGTTTCTGCGACGCGTAACAGAAATGTCACAGCACCATCCGCCACAGAACATCAGCAGCTGCTGAACACTTTGTCCAATCACTGACCAGTCAGAAGAATGAGCAACGGGCTCTTTTCTGTCTCAGTAACTGAAGCTCCTCAGGTGTTGGACTGTTGTTTCAACTATTTAATGACCCTGACTTTTCAATCCCCTAATCAAGAAAATAATCAGCAGGTGGATTGATAATGAAAATAATTAGGATAAGAAGATAATCCTGTATCATCTGGGTTACAGCAGCAAAGTGGAGCAGAATATAAAAAAGCAACAGATATGTACAAAATAAAAACAGAGCAGCAACAGTAACTGCACGTGTAGAATGAATATTGCACTTTAAGTGTTCCAGTGAATTGTTCTACAGTGGTTGAGTCGTGTGACCTGTGACCTGTGACCTGTGACGCGGCTCCTTCACGAGCTCGGTGCAGTGACAGTGTCCTGCCTGAGGGGGAGTCGTTCTCCATCCTCCTCCACTTCCTGCACTGTGTCCACCAGGGGGCGCCCCAGGGCAGGTCAGTCTGTTGAGTCTCGTCCTGTCGCCGTTGAGATGCTGCTGCTCCACAGAAGATGGCTGATGCCACCACAGTGTCAGACAAGGTCCTCTCTTGGACAGTGTTGGCCCAGGTACGTAGAAGAGTCCACTCTCTCGTGTCCATTCCCTGGGTGTTCACCGTGTCGGGAGCGACAGTCTAGTGTTTGTACTTTTACTTTGACACTGTGAAACCAAAACCTTTATTATGAAGGCCAGACTGGGCATATTAATGGTATAATCACGATACAGATTATTGTCAGGGTCTTTTATTCTGAAGCCCTGCCCGTGTTTCCGCCGGGCACTGTGACGTCACGGCTCCGGCTGTGTACGGCGGCTCGCTGGGGTCAGGTCGCGCCGCTCGTGCTGACGATGGGAGACGTTCTCTGCGAGGAGCTCGAGGATTTGGTTCATTTCTCAGTTCACGACCTGCCGGCACGAGGCTATGTCGTCATGGAGGAGATCCGACGTCAGGGGAAACTCTGTGACGTCACGCTCAAGGTAAGAAGCGGCGGCTCGCAGCTTACAGCTAAACGCTAACAGCCCGTCAGGAGGAAGCTAGTAGCGTCCGAGCTAACGAAGCTAACAACATGTAACAGCGTGTTTTATGCTGACCAGCTGTTGACGTCACTGTCCGTTAGAAGTGCTGGTCAGTCTGTTGTTCGTCAATTGATCAGACAGGTGACCATGTGATCAGTCAGTTGACACTTGTGTCATGAGAACGGGTTATATAGAACAGTGTACAGGTGATAACACTGTACAGGTGATAACACTGTACAAGTGAGAACAATGTACAGGTGAGAACAGTTTATATAGAACAGTGTACAGGTGATAACACTGTACAGGTGAGAACAATGTACATGTGAGAACACTGTACAGGTGAGAACAATGTACAGGTGAGAACAGTTTATATAGAACAGTGTATAGGTGATAACACTGTACAGGTGATAACACTGTACAAGTGAGAACAATGTACAGGTGAGAACAGTTTATATAGAACAGTGTACAGGTGATAACACTGTACAGGTGAGAACAATGTACATGTGAGAACACTGTACAGGTGAGAACAATGTACAGGTGAGAACAGTTTATATAGAACAGTGTATAGGTGATAACACTGTACAGGTGAGAACAATGTACAGGTGAGAACAGTTTATATAGAACAGTGTACAGGTGATAACACTGTACAGGTGAGAACAGTTTATATAGAACAGTGTACAGGTGAGAACAATGTACAGGTGAGAACACTGTACAGGTGAGAACAGTTTATATAGAACAGTGTACAGGTGAGAACACTGTACAGGTGAGAACAATGTACAGGTGAGAACAGTTTATGTAGAACAGTGTACAGGTGATAACACTGTACAGGTGAGAACAGTTTATGTAGGACAGTGTACAGGTGAGAAAAATGTACAGGTGAGAACACTTTATATAGAACAGTGTACAGGTGAGAACAATGTACAGGTGAGAACAGTGTATATAGAACAGTGTACAGGTGAGAACAATGTACAAGTGAGAACAGTGTATATAGAACAGTGTACGGGTGAGAACAATGTACAAGTGAGAACAGTTTATATAGAACAGTGTACAGGTGAGAACAATGTACAGGTGAGAAAAGGTTATATAGAACAGTGTACAGGTGAGAACAACGTACACGTGAGAACAGTTTATATAGAGCAGTGTACAGTTGTGAACAGTTTGCATGTGAGAACAGTTTATATAGAACAGTGTACAGGTGAGAACAATGTACAGGTGAGAACAGTTTATATAGAACAGTGTACAGGTGATAACACTGTACAGGTGAGAACAATGTACAGGTGAGAACAGTTTATATAGAACAGTGTACAGGTGATAACACTGTACAGGTGATAACAGTTTATATAGAACAGTGTACAGGTGAGAACAATGTACAAGTGAGAACAGTTTATATAGAACAGTGTACTGGTGAGAACAATGTACAGGTGAGAACATTTTATATAGAACAGTGTACAGGTGAGAACAATGTACAGGTGAGAACAGTTTATATAGAACAGTGTACAGGTGAGAACAATGTACAAGTGAGAACAGTTTATATAGAACAGTGTACAGGTGAGAACAATGTACAGGTGAGAACAGTTTATATAGAACAGTGTACAGGTGATAACATTGTACAGGTGAGAACAATGTACAGGTGAGAACAGTTTATATAGAACAGTGTACAGGTGAGAACAATGTACAGGTGAGAACAGTTTATATAGAACAGTGTACAGGTGAGAACAATGTACAGGTGAGAACAGTTTATATAGAACAGTGTACAGGTGATAACATTGTACAGGTGAGAACAATGTACAGGTGAGAACAGTTTATATAGAACAGTGTACAGGTGAGAACAATGTACAAGTGAGAACAGTTTATATAGAACAGTGTACAGGTGAGAACAATGTACAGGTGAGAACAGTTTATATAGAACAGTGTACAGGTGAGAACAATGTACAGGTGAGAACAGTTTATATAGAACAGTGTACAGGTGAGAACAATGTACAAGTGAGAACAGTTTATATAGAACAGTGTACAGGTGAGAACAATGTACAGGTGAGAACAGTTTATATAGAACAGTGTACAGGTGTGAACAGTTTACAGGTGAGAACAGTTTATATAGAACAGTGTACAGGTGAGAACAATGTACAGGTGAGAACAGTTTATATAGAACAGTGTACAGGTGAGAACAATGTACACGTGAGAACAGTTTATATAGAACAGTGTACAGGTGATAACACTGTACAGGTGAGAACAATGTACAGGTGAGAACAGTTTATATAGAACAGTGTACAGGTGATAACACTGTACAGGTGAGAACAATGTACATGTGAGAACACTGTACAGGTGAGAACAATGTACAGGTGAGAACAGTTTATATAGAACAGTGTATAGGTGATAACACTGTACAGGTGATAACACTGTACAAGTGAGAACAATGTACAGGTGAGAACAGTTTATATAGAACAGTGTACAGGTGATAACACTGTACAGGTGAGAACAATGTACATGTGAGAACACTGTACAGGTGAGAACAATGTACAGGTGAGAACAGTTTATATAGAACAGTGTATAGGTGATAACACTGTACAGGTGAGAACAATGTACAGGTGAGAACAGTTTATATAGAACATTGTACAGGTGATAACACTGTACAGGTGAGAACAGTTTATATAGAACAGTGTACAGGTGAGAACAATGTACAGGTGAGAACACTGTACAGGTGAGAACAGTTTATATAGAACAGTGTACAGGTGAGAACACTGTACAGGTGAGAACAATGTACAGGTGAGAACAGTTTATGTAGAACAGTGTACAGGTGATAACACTGTACAGGTGAGAACAGTTTATGTAGGACAGTGTACAGGTGAGAAAAATGTACAGGTGAGAACACTTTATATAGAACAGTGTACAGGTGAGAACAATGTACAAGTGAGAACAGTGTATATAGAACAGTGTACGGGTGAGAACAATGTACAAGTGAGAACAGTTTATATAGAACAGTGTACAGGTGAGAACAATGTACAGGTGAGAAAAGGTTATATAGAACAGTGTACAGGTGAGAACAATGTACACGTGAGAACAGTTTATATAGAGCAGTGTACAGTTGTGAACAGTTTGCATGTGAGAACAGTTTATATAGAACAGTGTACAGGTGAGAACAATGTACAGGTGAGAACAGTTTATATAGAACAGTGTACAGGTGATAACACTGTACAGGTGAGAACAATGTACAGGTGAGAACAGTTTATATAGAACAGTGTACAGGTGATAACACTGTACAGGTGATAACAGTTTATATAGAACAGTGTACAGGTGAGAACAATGTACAAGTGAGAACAGTTTATATAGAACAGTGTACTGGTGAGAACAATGTACAGGTGAGAACATTTTATATAGAACAGTGTACAGGTGAGAACAATGTACAGGTGAGAACAGTTTATATAGAACAGTGTACAGGTGAGAACAATGTACAAGTGAGAACAGTTTATATAGAACAGTGTACAGGTGAGAACAATGTACAGGTGAGAACAGTTTATATAGAACAGTGTACAGGTGATAACATTGTACAGGTGAGAACAATGTACAGGTGAGAACAGTTTATATAGAACAGTGTACAGGTGAGAACAATGTACAGGTGAGAACAGTTTATATAGAACAGTGTACAGGTGAGAACAATGTACAGGTGAGAACAGTTTATATAGAACAGTGTACAGGTGATAACATTGTACAGGTGAGAACAATGTACAGGTGAGAACAGTTTATATAGAACAGTGTACAGGTGAGAACAATGTACAAGTGAGAACAGTTTATATAGAACAGTGTACAGGTGAGAACAATGTACAGGTGAGAACAGTTTATATAGAACAGTGTACAGGTGATAACATTGTACAGGTGAGAACAATGTACAGGTGAGAACAGTTTATATAGAACAGTGTACAGGTGAGAACAATGTACAAGTGAGAACAGTTTATATAGAACAGTGTACAGGTGAGAACAATGTACAGGTGAGAACAGTTTATATAGAACAGTGTACAGGTGTGAACAGTTTACAGGTGAGAACAGTTTATATAGAACAGTGTACAGGTGAGAACAATGTACAGGTGAGAACAGTTTATATAGAACAGTGTACAGGTGAGAACAATGTACACGTGAGAACAGTTTATATAGAGCAGTGTACAGGTGTGAACAGTTTACATGTGAGAACAGTTTATATAGAACAGTGTACAGGTGAGAACAATGTACAGGTGAGAACAGTTTATATAGAACAGTGTACAGGTGACAACAGTGTACAGGTGAGAGCAATGTACAGGTGAGAACAGTTTATATAGAACAGTGTACATGTGTGAACAGTTTACAGGTGAGAACAGTTTATATAGAACAGTGTACAGGTGAGAACAATGTACAGGTGAGAACAGTTTATATAGAACAGTGTACATGTGTGAACAGTTTACAGGTGAGAACAGTTTATATAGAACAGTGTACAGGTGAGAACAATGTACAGGTGAGAACAGTTTATATAGAACAGTGTACAGGTGAGAACAATGTACAGGTGAGAAAAGTTTATATAGAACAGTGTACAGGTGTGAACAGTTTACAGGTGAGAACAGTTTATATAGAACAGTGTACAGGTGAGAACAATGTACAGATGAGAACAGTTTATATAGAACATTGTACAGGTGAGAACAATGTACAGGTGAGAACAGTTTATATAGAACAGTGTACAGATAAGAACAATGTACAAGTGAGAACAGTTTATATAGAACAGTGTACAGGTGAGAACAATGTACAAGTGAGAACAGTTTATATAGAACAGTGTACAGGTCTGAACAGTTTACAGGTGAGAACAGTTTATATAGAGAAGTGTACAGGTGTGAACAGTGTACAGGTGAGAACAGTGTACAGGTGAGAACGTTTTATATAGAACTGTACAGGTGAGATCAGTTTATAATATTCAAATCTCGATGTCCTTGCTGCAGGTCGGGGATCATAAGTTCAGTGCTCACAGAATCGTCCTCGCCGCCTCCATTCCATACTTTCACGCCATGTTCACCAATGACATGGTCGAGTGTAAACAGGACGAGATCCTGATGCAGGGCATGGACCCCAGGTGAGTCAAGACCAGCACCTGTATACCAGTCTGAACCAGTGTAACTAGTCTGAACCCAGTCTGAACCAGTCTGAACCAGCCTGAACCAGCCTGAACCCAGTCTGAACCCAGTCTGAACAAGTGTAACCATTCTGAAACCAATCTGAACCCAGTCTGAACCAGTCTGAACCAGCCTGAACCCAGTCTAAACAAGTGTAACCATTCTGAAACCAATCTGAACCCACTCTGAACCAGTCTGAACAAGTGTAACCAGTGTAACCAGTCTGAACCAGTGTAACCAGTCTGAACCCAGTCTGAACCAGTCTGAACCCAGTCTGAACCAGTCTGAACAAGTGTAACCAGTCTGAACCAGTGTAACCAGTGTAACCAGTCTGAACCAGTCTGAACCAGTGTAACCAGTCTGAACCCAGTCTGAACCAGTGTAACCAGTCTGAACCCAGTCTGAACCAGTCTGAACCAGTGTAATCAGTCTGAACCCAGTCTGAATCAGTCTGAACCAGTGTAATCAGTCTGAACCCAGTCTGAATCAGTCTGAACCAGTGTAACCAGTCTGAACCAGTCTGAGCCCAGTCTGAAGCCAGTCTGAACCCAGTCTGAACCAATCCCTCTCTCCCTGCAGTGCTCTGGAGGCTCTGATCAACTTTGCGTACAGCGGCCATGTTGCGATCGACCAGCAGAACGTTCAGGCTCTTCTGATTGGCTCCAGTTTCCTGCAGCTGCAGAATGTGAAAGATGCCTGCTGCTCCTTCCTCCAGGAGAGGTCAGTACCTGTCAGTACTTGTCGGTACCTGTCTGTACCTGTCTGTACCTTCCTGTACCTTCCTCAAGGAGAGTCACTTGAAAACACCTTGTGTCCCATCAGAGCTCATGTTCTGGAGCTTTCAGTCATGTCATGATATTTACCCTAACCCTATGTCAGTGGTGAAGTAACACACTGTCTGTGTCCTGTCTGTCTCCTGTCTGTCTGTGTCCTTTCTGTCTATGTCCTTTCTGTCTGTGTCCTGTCTGTCTTTGTCCTGTCTGTCTGTGTCCTTTCTGTCTGTCTCCTGTCTGTGTCCTGTCTGTGTCCTGTCTGTGGTGTTCAGGTTACATCCAAAGAACTGTCTGGGGGTCCGTCAGTTTGCAGAGACCATGATGTGTACGACTCTGTACGACTCCGCCAACAGTTTCCTCCACCAGCACTTTGTGGAAGTTTCTCTATCGGAGGAGTTTGTGAGTCTGAGGACGGAAGAACTGATGGAACTGGTGATCTGTGACGAGCTAAACGTACGAGCTGAGGAACAGGTGAGACTGTATATATATATTAACTGTTTATAAAGACGATCGACGACTGTATATGAAGACGGTAACTGACTGTATATAGAGACGATCACTGACTGTATATAAAGACGATCGGCAACTGTATATAAAGACGATCACTGACTGTATATAAAGATGATCGGCGACTGTATATAAAGACGATCGATGACTGTATATAAAGACGGTAACTGACTGTATATAAAGACGATCATTGACTGTATATAAAGACGATCGGCGACTGTATATAAAGACGATCACTGACTGTATATAAAGACGATCACTGACTGTATATAAAGACGATCAGAGACTGTATATATATATTAACTGTATATAAAGACGGTAACTGACTGTATATAAAGACGGTAACTGACTGTATATAAAGACGATCACTGACTGTATATAAAGACGATCGGAGACTGTATATATAGACGATCACTGACTGTATATAAAGACGGTAACTGACTGTATATAAAGACGATCATTGACTGTATATAAAGACGATCGGCGACTGTATATAAAGACGATCACTGACTGTATATAAAGACGATTGACGACTGTATATAAAGACGGTAACTGACTGTATATAAAGACGATCACTAGTGTATAAAAAGATGATCAGCGACTGTATATGAAGACGATTGACGACTGTATATAAAGACGATTGACGACTGTATATAAAGACGATTGACGACTGTATATAAAGACGATCACTGACTGTATATAAAGACGATCGGCGACTGTATATAAAGACGATCACTGACTATATAAAGACGATCACTGACTGTATATAAAGACGATCACTGACTGTATATGAAGACGATCACTGAATGTATATAAAGACGGTCAGCGACTGTATATGAAGACGATCACTGTCTGTATATACAGACGATCAGCGACTATATATAAAGACGATCAGAGACTATATATAAAGACGATCAGAGACTGTATATAAAGTCTTATGTACGATACCGGTGCAGGTTTTTGAGGCGGTCCTGACCTGGGTTCATCACGACCGTGACCTCCGAGAGTCTCTGCTGCCGGAGCTTCTGTCAAAGATCCGACTTCCTCTGTGTCGACCTCAGTTCTTGTCTGACCGAGTTCAGCAGGACGAGCTTGTTCGCTGCTGCCACAAGTGCAGGTGAGAAACAGTAGTCACCTGGAAACCAGAGGAGATGAACTGAGGTCAGTGAACTCACAGCTGCTCAGGTGTTGTCAGCTTAAATGTGGTCAATGTAAAACTGGTCTCAGGTCTACCTCAAGTGTCTGGCTCAGTGTTTAGACATTAGTCTTGTAACACTCACGTTCTGTCAGAGATCTGGTGGATGAGGCCAAAGATTTCCACCTGATGCCGGAGCGTCGTCCTCACCTGCCGATCTTCAAGACGAGACAGAGGAGCTGCACTTCCATCACTGGACTCATCTACGCTGTGGGAGGACTCAACAGCTCAGGTACACAGTCACCTGTCACTGTCACATGACACCTGTCACATGACACATCACAATTGACACATCACAATTGACACAAGACATATGTCACATGACACCTGTCACTGTCACATGACACCTGTCACATGACACATCACAATTGACACATCACAATTGACACATGACATATGTCACATGACACCTGCCACCTATCACTGTCACATGACACCTGTCACATGACACCTGTCACATGACATCACAATTGACACATGACATATGTCACATGACACCTGTCACATCACACATGACACATATCACTGTCACATGACACCTGTCACATGAC
The DNA here is from genome assembly GCF_022379125.1 of Scophthalmus maximus. Classification (NCBI taxonomy): domain Eukaryota; kingdom Metazoa; phylum Chordata; class Actinopteri; order Pleuronectiformes; family Scophthalmidae; genus Scophthalmus; species Scophthalmus maximus. The sequence continues at coordinate 28,082,450 of NC_061519.1, forward strand.
ATCACAATTGACACATGACATATGACACATGACACCTGTCACATGACACATGACACGTCACCTGTCACCTGTCACTTGACCCTGAGTGACCCCGGTGTTTCTCCTCCAGGTGACTCCTTAAACGTTGTTGAAGTGTTTGATCCAATCGCGAACTTCTGGGAGCGCTGTCAGCCAATGAGGACAGCTCGCAGCAGAGTGGGTGTGGCTGTTGTCAATGGGCTGCTCTACGCCATCGGTGGTTATGACGGCCAATCACGGCTGAGCACGGTGGAGGTCTACAACCCAGAGACGGACAGCTGGACGCGGGTGTCGAGCATGAACAGCCAGCGCAGGTCTGATCGGTGTTTATCAGTAGTGATCAATAAAACGAATCAATAAATCTGATCTAACACGCTCTCGTCCACAGCGCCATGGGCACGGTGGTGGTGGACGGACACATCTACGTCTGTGGAGGCTATGATGGGAAGTCGTCTCTGAACTCGGTGGAGTGTTACTCTCCAGAGACCGACAGGTGCGTAGATCGTCCTCCCACAGGGAGTGGTCCAGACCCGGACCTGGGACCAGGTCCGGGTCTGGACCACCAGGTCCTGGTCCCAGTTCTGCTCCTGGCAAACATGTTGACGAGTGAGACCCATGAATCAGGAGTGATGTGTGATGTCATAATGAATCACGCAGGTTCAGCTAAAGGTTAAAGACTCAAATGAAAATAATCTTTTAATTAAATTAATATTTTGTTTGTATCTTTTCACTGAGCCGAATGTCTCCCTGCAGATTCTCTGAGTGAAGTTAAACGGATCAATGAGTTTTGGGGTTTCTGCCTCAGGAGTTCAGGGGTTTCTACTTAATTTCTCCTGAAATGGGGTCTGAAGATGTGTGACATCATCATAAGATGTGTGACATCATCAGAACCGTAATGATGCTGCCGTCGTCAGGTGGATGCTGGTGACGGAGATGAGCGCCAGTCGCAGCGCTGCAGGTGTGACGGTGTTTGACGGACGCATCTTTGTCTCGGGCGGCCATGATGGATTACAGATCTTCAACACGGTCGGTTACACACACTGATCAATATCCAGTAACTGATCAGCTGTTTGATCAATCATGTGCCAAACATCTACAGTCATTTATTTATTTATTTATTTGTTTGCCCCGGCGCCCACAGGTGGAGTACTACAACCATCACACTAACCGCTGGCACCCGACAGCAGCGATGCTGAACAAGCGTTGTCGTCACGGCGCCGCGGCTCTGGGCAGCCACATGTACGTGACAGGGGGGTACGACGGGTCGGGCTTCCTGAGCGGGGCCGAGGTGTTCGGCTCGGCCTCGGGCCAGTGGAGCCTCCTGGTGGCCATGAACACTCGGCGCAGCCGCGTGTCTCTGGTGTCCACGTCGGGGCGTCTGTACGCCGTGGGTGGCTATGACGGACAGTCCAACCTCAGCTCCGTGGAGATGTACAACCCCGACACTGACCGCTGGACCTTCATGACCCCCATGGTCTGCCATGAGGGGGGGGTCGGGGTGGGCTGCATCCCCCTGCAGCCTGCCTAAACCGTCCAATCAGAGGCTGAGGACTGATGCGTTACTGCCGGCTGCAGGCAGGGAGGCCCCGCCCTCTGGTGGCGTTCGCTGAGCTTTATCGGTACGACGGCCGTGCTCCGCCCCCACACTGACGCCGGGCCTGTGGGATTATGGGTAAAGACTGTAGAGCTAGCCCACGAAGGCTAGCTGCTAGCATTGTGCTGTTAGCACGTGTGTGGACAATTATTGAAAAATATCGATTTCATACTTGATTGAAACGATCAATTGGAATTCACTTCCTCTCCAGACACAAACAAAGCTGCTGACGAAACACGACCACTGCTCATCTGTCCTGATGGGGGCGCTGCAGGACACAGGTTCAGCCTCTGGGGAGTCCGACCTGAGGCACACGTTGATATGACATAATTTCCTGTGGATGACATCAGAGATGATGTCATCCTCAGGAAACCAGAGGCTGCATATGTGACGCAGTGTCAAACATTCGCTGTCTCCTGTGGTTTCCATGACGACCCCCAGTCATCCAGTCTGAGTGGAGCTTCACATAGATAATTTATTTCATGACATCATAAATATGGATTTTAATTTGACCAATCAGCTTCGATATGAAATTAAACCTTTAATAAAACACATTAAATCATCAACTTGTTGTGTAGTTTCTCTACTGGAAATGTCAGAGACCATCAGTCAGGTCATAATAAAAAATACAGAAACGTTTGAAGTTTGATCAAAAAATTTTAGTGAATAATTTCAAAATAAAACTCATTGATTTTATTCACTTGTGATCGTTTTAGTTTTAATTAATTCATGTATGATCTTTTTTTTCTGATCGATCAGTTTCTGTTCGACTCAATAATAAAACTAACAATGACAACAGAGGCGTGTGATGCCTCTCTTTGATAAATCATGAGGAATAAAACGGAGTGAATATTTAATGAGATTTGACTAAAGATGTTTTATTTATTTGTCTTTTAATAATTCGATTGACGTCAGGAACCAGATTCAAACTCCTTTATTGTCTCGATCTATCAGCAGCAGATTATCAAAACAATTCATCAATAACACGAAACACCTGCTGTGATGTCATCACCGAACAGCTGATGCGTCCGAGTCCTTGGTTCTGTTCACGTCCTCACAGGGAGCGAGAACCTGAAGCACCTGGAGAACCTGGCGTGTCGGTCCTGGAGTCTGGATCAGGGGCGGCTCCCTCAGGCTCCGATTGGAGGCCTGAACACCTGGAAGGTAAATATGAAGCAGGAGGTGTGGTTACCATGGTGACGCTTGTGTCAGTTCACCTGTACAGAAGTGACACAGTGACGTCCTCTCCTCAACTCCTCCCCCTGTTGTCTTGCTGTCTGTTGCTGTCTGTCGTCAGTGTTGTGGTCAGTGTTGCTGTCTGTCGTCAGTGTTGTGGTCAGTGTTGCTGTCTGTCGTCAGTGTTGCTGTCTGTGTTGCTGTCTGTCGTCAGTGTTGTGGTCAGTGTTGCTGTCTGTCGTCAGTGTTGTGGTCAGTGTTGCGGTCAGTGTTGCTGTCTGTCGTCAGTGTTGTGGTCAGTGCTGCTGTTTGTCGTCAGTGTTGTGGTAAGTGCTGCTGTTTGTCGTCAGTGTTGTGGTCAGTGCTGCTGTCTGTCGTCAGTGTTGTGGTCATTGCTGCTGTCTGTCGTCAGTGTTGTGGTCGGTGGTGACTCACGCCGTCTCTCCTGGCTGGTAGCGACTCTCCTCCCCATCCAGGATTCCGTGGTACATCCCGATCTCCTGCTCCAGACGCTGCTTGTTGCTAAGCAACGTGTCATAGTCGCGACGCTGCTGCTCGATTTCTCCGTGCACGTCCACAAGCTCCGCCTGCAGCTTCGCCACAACCGAGCCCAAGTTCTGCAGCTCCATGTCGTGCCAGTGACGGGCGTCGCCCAGCGAGTTCTCCAGGCCTCGTTTCTGAAGGAAGGTAATGTATTAGGGAATGGATCAGGTAATGGATCAGGTAATGTTTCAGGTAATGCATCAAGTAATGGATCAGGTAATGTATTAGGAAATGGATCAGCTAATGGATCAGGTAATGTATCAAGTAATCGATCAGGTTATGTATCAGTTTATGGATCAGGTTACGGATCAGGTAATGGATCAGGCAATTTATCAGGTAACGGGTCAGGTAACGGGTCAGGTAATGGGTCAGGTAATGGATGGTTGTGTCTCACCAGCGCTCTGATCGACTCGGTCTCCGCCTGCAGACTCTGGATCTTACAGCCGGTGTCGTGACACTCGACCTTCAGCGCCTCCACCTGCTCCTCCTCTGGACTCAGTCTGCTGCTCACACACTGCGCCTCCTGCAGCACACACACACACACACACACACACACACACACACACACACACACACACGTGTTAAAGGAACAGTCCGGCCTGTGGCGACACCTGCGCAGGTGAGATGTCCTCACCTTACACTCCAGCTGGTAGCTGTCAGTCTCGGCCCGGTTCCTCTCTGTCACCTTCTCCCAGTGGCTCCGGATGTAGGCCAGGATCTGGTCCAGACTGGTTTCTATGGGAGCGTCGGGTTCGTCCACCTCGCGACCCGCCATCTGACTGTAGAGGACTCGGACGTCCTGGACACAGACAGGAAGCACACGGCTCACATGACTCCAGCTCATGTTTGAAACATGAAGTGAAATGTAAAACCATTTTATTAGAAATCTACAAGGACATGGTGTTTTGAATGAGTCTTTTTTGTCCTTTCCTCTTTGTTCATTTATCAATTATTAAATGAATCAATAAAAACTAATTCCAGTCTTTGTTCAAGTACTGAGGCGTTCATCTTGTTCTGTGACATGTCGAACACTTTAGTTCTTGGAGGTTCTTCACCTGCTCGTGGTTCTGCTCCAGGTGACGCAGCTCCACTCTCATGTTCTCCATCTGCTCCTCCAGCTCGGCCTTCGTCAGGTTGGCGTCGTCGATGACTTTGTACAAAGAACCGATCTCCTCCTCCACCGCCTTCCTGAACGGCTGCTCGTTCTCATACCTGCAAGAGGAAGACGTTACTCCTCCTCAACATCATGTCATCTCACTCTGTCGTAGTCCTGCTCTGAGACTGTGTGTGTGTGTGACCTCTGACCTCTCCTTGAAGTCCTCTGCGTTGGCCTGGACGTTTTCCGTCTGCAGCATCAGACGAGCGTTGTCCAGGATGGCTTCACTGACCTGCACAAAGCGCAGTTAAACAGAGATGTGATCTTAACTGCAGACAGCAGCCTGTCGGTACACGTCCTCCCCTCCCCCCACCTGTCGGTACACGTCCTCCCCTCCCCCCACCTGTCGGTACACGTCCTCCCCTCCCCTCACCTGTCGGTACACGTCCTCCCCTCCCCTCACCTGTCGGTACAGGTCCTCCCCTCACCTCCCCTCACCTGTCGCTACACGTCCTCCCCTCCCCTCACCTGTCGGTACAGGTCCTCCCCTCACCTCCCCTCACCTATCGGTACACGTCCTCCCCTCCCCCCACCTGTCGGTACACGTCCTCCCCTCCCCTCACCTGTCAGTACACGTCCTCCCCTCCCCTCACCTGTCGGTACAGGTCCTCCCCTCACCTCCCCTCACCTGTCGCTACACGTCCTCCCCTCCCCTCACCTGTCGGTACAGGTCCTCCCCTCACCTCCCCTCACCTGTCGGTACACGTCCTCCCCTCCCCTCACCTGTCGGTACACGTCCTCCCCTCACCTCCCCTCACCTGTCGGTACACGTCCTCCCCTCCCCTCCCCTCACCTGTCAGTACAGGTTCTCCCCTCCCCTCACCTGTCGGTACACGTCCTCCCCTCCCCTCACCTGTCGGTACAGGTCCTCCCCTCACCTCCCCTCACCTGTCGGTACACGTCCTCCCCTCCCCTCACCTGTCGGTACACGTCCTCCCCTCACCTCCCCTCACCTGTCGGTACACGTCCTCCCCTCCCCTCACCTGTCGGTACACGTCCTCCCACTCCCCTCACCTGTCGGTACACGTCCTCCCCTCCCCTCCCCTCACCTGTCGGTACAGGTTCTCCCCTCCCCTCACCTGTCGGTACAGGTCCTCCCCTCCCCTCCCCCCACCTGTCGGTACACGTCCTCCCGTCCCCTCACCTGTCGGTACAGGTCCTCACCTCCCCTCACCTGTCGGTACACGTCCTCCCCTCCCCTCCCCTCACCTGTCGGTACACGTCCTCCCACTCCCCTCACCTGTCGGTACACGTCCTCCCCTCCCCTCCCCTCCCCTCACCTATCGGTACACGTCCTCCCCTCCCCCCACCTGTCGGTACACGTCCTCCCCTCCCCTCACCTGTCGGTACACGTTCTCCCCTCCCCTCACCTGTCGGTACACGTCCTCCCCTCCCCTCCCCTCACCTGTCGGTACACGTCCTCCCCTCCCCTCACCTGTCGGTACACGTCCTCCCACTCCCCTCACCTGTCGCTACACGTCCTCCCCTCACCTGTCGCTACACGTCCTCCCCTCACCTGTCGGTACACGTCCTCACCTCACCTCCCCTCACCTGTCGGTACACGTCCTCCCACTCCCCTCACCTGTCGGTACAGGTCCTCCCCTCCCCTCACCTGTCGCTACATGTCCTCCCCTCACCTGTCGCTACACGTCCTCCCCTCACCTGTCGGTACACGTCTTCCCCTCACCTGTCGGTACACGTCCTCCCCTCACCTGTCGGTACACGTCCTCCCCTCACCTCCCCTCACCTGTCGGTACACGTCCTCCCACTCCCCTCACCTGTCGGTACAGGTCCTCCCCTCCCCTCACCTGTCGGTACACGTCCTCCCCTCACCTGTCGCTACACGTCCTCCCCTCACCTGTCGCTACACGTCCTCCCCTCACCTGTCGGTACACGTCCTCCCCTCACCTGTCGGTACACGTCCTCCCCTCACCTCCCCTCACCTGTCGGTACACGTCCTCCCACTCCCCTCACCTGTCGGTACAGGTCCTCCCCTCCCCTCACCTGTCGCTACACGTCCTCCCCTCACCTGTCGCTACACGTCCTCCCCTCACCTGTCGCTACACGTCCTCCCCTCACCTGTCGGTACACGTCCTCCCCTCACCTGTCGGTACACGTCCTCCCCTCACCTCCCCTCACCTGTCGGTACACGTCCTCCCACTCCCCTCACCTGTCGGTACAGGTCCTCCCCTCCCCTCACCTGTCGGTACACGTCCTCCCCTCACCTGTCGCTACACGTCCTCCCCTCACCTGTCGCTACACGTCCTCCCCTCACCTGTCGGTACACGTCCTCCCCTCACCTGTCGGTACACGTCCTCCCCTCACCTCCCCTCACCTGTCGGTACACGTCCTCCCACTCCCCTCACCTGTCGGTACAGGTCCTCCCCTCCCCTCACCTGTCGCTACACGTCCTCCCCTCACCTGTCGCTACACGTCCTCCCCTCACCTGTCGGTACACGTCCTCCCACTCCCTGCGGAGCGGTCCCCAGGCCCCGGCGCTGGATGCCTTGCGGTCCAGACACAGTCGGATCTGTTCCTCCAGTTGCTGGTTCAGTTGTTCCAGAGCTCTCACTTTGTCTCTGTACTCCATCAGACAGCTGTTCATTCCGGCCGCCGCCCCGTGACCCGCCGTCCGGTCACGGGCCCGTGGCAGGACCGGGGCCGCGCTGCTCCTCATCCCCTGCAGGAACACGCTGCTGATGCCCAGAGCCCGTCGGGAGACCCGCGTCCCCATGCTGGAGGCTCCGCCCACTGGCGGGACGGAGCCCACGAAGACCCCGCGGGCTGCAGCGGCGCCGGCTGAGCCGATCCGCCCGCAGGAGGGGGCGGCCGGGCGGTCGGAGGACGGTTGTCCCAGGAAGGATGAGCGGCGTCGGGGCAGAGGCATGACGCTCAGTGGATCCCAGTGTCAAACCGCGCAGAGCCGCTCAGAGCCGCGATTTATGGGAGGATGGAGTTCTGGAACCGTGGTCGGTCATTCAGCTTTGTTCTCATGGAAACAGAGTCCAGAGTCAGCTGCGTCAGCAGGGGGGAGGGGCCAGGAAGAGTCCTGAACACAGAGCGGTCACACATTGTATACACTCACACACACACAAAACACAATAGACAATACACTCACACACACACACAAAACAAGTCTCTAGGCCTTTTTTCACCTGCGCATCATCAAGAACCGTAGAAACATCTGATCAGGTGTCACTGATTCATCATCAGGATGTTTCTGTGAAAAGATTCAGTTCCAGTTCTGACCTGTTTATATACAGTCTATGGTTCTGACAGGAACCAGAAGATAATGTTTCTCCAGAGTTCACATCAGAATCCTGCTCCTCAACTACAAAGACATTAATAATCAACTCCATCATAATTGATATTATCACAACAGATCACAACTGAGGTTCTAGAGTCTGTGAGAGGAGAACAGGAAGTAGAACCTTCAGTCACCAGGCTCCTCCCCTCTGGTACCAGTTCCCATCATGCACCTCTCTCTCCTCTGGAACCAGTTCCCATCTCTACATTTAACATTAGACTGAAAACGTTCTTCTTTAACAAAGATTATAACTGAACCATCTCTTAGTATTATGATTATTATTATTATGATTGTTTTAATTATTATGCTAGTCTGTCTGTAGTTTGTCTGTAGTCTGAAGTTTGTCTGTGGTCTGTCTGTAGTCTGGCTGTAGTCTGTCTGTAGTATGTAGTTTGTCTGTAGTCTGTCTGTAGTTTAGTAAATGTATTTCATGTTTTTCACCATGAGACAAAATAAAAGTCACAGGATCATAAGCGTCTTTACAGGCGACTTTTTAATATGTTGACACATTTTTACAACTTGTAGAAACAATATGAGTAGATGTTGAAGATAATAAATGTTTGTATGTTGCATATGTGTCTGTATCTGTGTCTGTGGTTCTTTCTTACCACAGAGTGAAAACGTAAACAGGATGTGAAGAAATGAGTGAGACTGTGATCAACTTCCTCCTGTTTCACACACATTTACATACGTGAGGAAAACTATTCACACAACACAAGATTTGTCGAAAACAGAACAGAACAGACAGAATAGACAGCCATCACACGCTTCTCTTTACTTCCATCATGTGAAAAATTTCATACAGGGAACAAAGTCAACATGTGAAGAAAAGTCACATGACCAACGCTCCAATAACAGCAGAGAAATATCATGAAGTTTGTGCTTAGACATCATTTTATATATATATACATATACACTCACCGGCCGCTTTATTAGGTACACCTGTTCAATGGCTTGTTAACACAAATAGCTTATCAGCCAATCACATGGCTGCAATTCAATGCATTTAGGCATGTAGAGGTGGTCAAGACAACTTGCTGAAGTTCAAACCGAGCATCAGAATTGGGAAGAAAGGGGATATAAGTGACTTTGAACGTGGTATGGTTGTTGGTGCCAGACCAGCTGGTCTGAGTATTTCAGAAACTGTTGATCTACTGGGATTTTCACGCACAACCATCTCTAGGGTTTACAGAGAATGGTCCGAAAAAGAGAAAATATCCAGTGAGCGGCAGTTGTGTGGACGCAAATGCCTTGTTGATGTGAGAGGTCAGAGGACAATGGGAAGACTGGTTCGAGATGATAGAAAAGGCAACAGTAACTCAAATAACCACTCGTTACAACCAAGGAATGCAGAATGCCATCTCTGAACGCACAAGACGTCGAACCTTGAAGAAGATGGGCTACAGCAGCAGAAGACCACACCAGGTGCCACTCCTGTCAGCTAAGAACAGGAAACTGAGACTACAGTTCGCACAGTCTCACCAAAATTGGACAATAGAAGATTGGAAAAACGTTGCCTGGTCTGACAAGTCTCGATTTTTGCGACATTCGGATGGCAGGGTCAGAATTTGGCGATAACAACATGAAACATGGATCCATCCTGCCTTGTATCAACGGTTCAGGCTCGTGGTGCTGGTGTAATGGTATGGGGGACATTTTCTTGGCACACTTTGGGCCCCTTAGTACAAATTGAGCATCGTTTAAATGCCACAGCCTACTTAGTATTGTTGCTGACCATGTCCATCCCTTTATGACCATAGTGTACCCATCTTCTGACGGCTACATCCAGCAGGATAATGCACCATGTTACAAAGCTCATATCATCTCAAACTGGTTTCTTGAACATGACAATGAGCTCCCTGTACTCCAATGGCCTCCTCAGTCACCAGATCTCAATCCAATAGAGCACCTTTGGGGTGTGGTGGAACGGGAGATTCGCATCATAGATGTGCAGCCGACAAATCTGCAGCAACTGCATGATGCTATCATGTCAATATGGACCAAAATCTCTGAGGAATGTTTCCAACACCTTGTTGAAAGTATGCCACGAAGAATTAAGGCAGTTCTGAAGGCAAAAGGGGGTACAAACTTTTACTGGCAAGGTGTACCTAATAAAGTGGCCGGTGAGTGTATATATATATAAAATAACCAGTGATGAGACAGTGTCTTCACAGGGACAGGGCCTGCGAGGTGTCGCTGTCCGACATCACTCTGGTGGAGCTCAGCGGACTCTTGTTGGACGATGTCTGGCAGCGCC
>NC_061519.1:28097500-28137500 GCF_022379125.1 Scophthalmus maximus
CAATTCGACCTCAGCCAGTGGCCCATCAGGGTAGGTTGAGGAGTAACTTCCTGGTTAACCATACTACGACAGGTGGACAGGTTTGACCCGATCCCTGTTACCATGGTAATTTACTCTCGATCTTAAAACTGCACAGAGACATTTTTGTTGGTGTTCAACTCTGTTTACCTGTATAAGCCCCGCCCACACACAAGAACCCAATCGGTATCGTTGTAAGAAATGAGAGTGGATCACTCCGGAGGGGGCGGGGTTTAGAGACCTGACTAGTCATGTGCCAGTGTGACATTTTGATGCTATGATAACCTTCGGCAAAAATACCGCTGCTTCACTGTATCACGCACCTCTAAAATGTGCTATTCTAAAATCTCTGGGAAAAAAAAAATATTGCAAATTATTTTGCCTATTTATTTCATTTCTAGATAAGATAAGATATACCTTTATTGGTCCCACAATGGGGAAATTTGGCCATAACAGAAGCAAAGTGGACAGAAGTATATAGAAAGACATTTTTAAAAGCGCCAGTATGTACAAAATATAACAAGATAATAACCAAAAAATATATAAATACTATATACACAGAAGAGCAGTAGCAATAGTTGCACATGGAGATTAAATATAAATATTGCAGTTGGTGATTGCACTTTAGTTGTACCAGTGAATTATTTTGAGTCCTGTGTGTTTGTGAGTGTTGAGTGGTTGAGTCCTGTGTGTTTGTGAGTGTTCAAATAACATATAGAACATTTGGAACATTAGTAAATGTTGTATGTTAACATTAAAGAACATAATTGAATTATTTTCTTGTAAAAAAACTTCTACATTAAATTGAGGTGTTGAAGTGTTGTTGATGGTGATAGTTTGACTGCTCTGTACTGCTCGTGTTGGACACTAATATTTTTTTATTTTTTTATTTCAGCTGTTTATTTTCTGTACGATGTTTTGCTGCAAGGGTCAACGGTCACATCCTGCTCCCGAAAACACAGACTGTCTAATCAGAGCCGAGTGGGCGGTGATGTCATCAGCAAACCAGAGGTACCATGCCATCAGCCCTGTCACTCTGCAGCTGGTAGGCGGGGCTGTGAGCTCCAGTCTGTACTGTGGGGAGGTGGAGGGGCTTTCAGGGGAGGGGGCGGGGCTGGTGGAGGCCTTCCTGGTGGAGCTGTATCGCTGTAGACTCTGTCAGTTCACCTGCGCCCTCAAGACCTCCATCAGCAGCCACCTTCTGCACAGGCACCGCCCCCCTGCCCTCACCTACCTGGGGGACACTGAAGAAGGGGACGGGGCCGAGGGTGGAGAGGAGACAGGGCTCCAGCAGGGGGCGGCGCCCTATCAGCTGGATCTGAACGGACAGTCGAAGCAGAGCGACGAGGATGAGGACTTCCTGCTCTACAACATGCTGGACAACATGAGCCCGCCCCCCTGTGACATCACCACGGAGGGAGGGCTGCAGGTCGCACACACCTGTGAGGTGACACACCTGAGACACTCTGCTGGCTGATCAATAACTGATCATTTCTTACCGTGGTGGTGAATAACGTGATGTTCATGATGTCATTCATGGGGTCCTGTCTGTTCAGTTTCAAACACATGGATTAGAGAAAGTCTTTGTATCAAAGATCATCACACACACACACACACACACACACACACACACACACACACACACACACACACACAGGTCCAAGACAACATCTCTGCGTTCGAGGACAAAACGTCTTGTGTCTCTGCCTCCTGTCGTCTGCAGGTCAGCACTCTGTTCGAGGAGGAAGTGGAGGAGGAGGTGGGGGGGGGTTCAGTGGATCTCTCATGTCCCATTGACCCCCCCTCCACCCAGGAGGAGATGGATCAGTCTGCTCACCTCATGACTCTCGGACTGTGTCGCATCTCAGCCGCAAGACCTCATCCCCCCCTCCCCCCCACACCCACCCAGCCCCCTCCCCCACCTGAAGACCCCCCTGTCATGTCCCAGCCGGATGTGAAGCAGACATGTCAGACGTCACACGTCTCCACGACGACGAGGAGACGGAATCTGCCTTGTTTCCTGTGTCCCGTGACGCTGCCGTCCAGGCGGGTGCTGGACGTCCATGTCCGGTCGCACCGAGCGGCCGGCGGCTTCAGCTGTGTCCGCTGCAGCTGGACAGTCGACAGGTGGGACGAGCTGGAGCCGCACTGGAGGAGCCACTGCAGGAGGAGGCGGAGGAGGAGGAGGAGGAATGAGGAGGAGGAGGAGGAGGAGGAGGAGGAGGAGGAGGAGGAGGAGGAGCTGTTGAGCTGTCCTGTCTGTCTGAATACGCTCTCGTCCCAAAACACTGGTCTTCACTGCAGCTGCTCAGGTCAGTGTGTTTCCAACTGCAGCTCCTGATGATCAGTCATCAATAATGAATCAATAATGAATCAATTAAAGTGACAGTAACTGAAAGGATGTTTTGATTCTTGCAGATGGGTGGAGGGGTCTGCTGATTGGACAAGCAGTAGGGAAGGAGGCAGAGCATACAGACAGGTAGACACCTGAAAGTGTTGATATAAAGAAGGACAACACGTCTGTGACGTAGTGATCATGGAGTGGAGCCGTGGTACTGATGCTCTGCCCACACACTCTCGACCAATAATGAGTCAATGTCAGCTGTCAATCATGACGTTTAAATATATCATTAAATAACTAATGAGAATCAAAGTGATCAGAAACATGAACATGTGAACAAACAACCTCACATGACATGGAGGGGACGGGGCTTATGACCTGTACTGTAGACGGATACCAGGGGGCGGGGTATGGAGACATCCAGAAAATGTTGAATAAAATGTTAAAATATTGACTAAATATTTAAAAACGATGAGGTGTGTTAGTCTGAGCTTTGAAAAGTGTGTCTGTGACAGACAGACACCTGGCAGCCAATCAGACGCCACCTTGAGTGTGACCAGCATCCGTCACACGGGGTCACTGCAGAGCGTCACAGACAGGAAGAAGAGGAGGAGGAAGAAGAATAAGACGAGAAGAAAGAAAAAACAAGAAGAAGAACAGACAGGTTTCTGCTGCTCACTGTGTCACAGGTGACTACATTACCCACAATCCCTCACCACGCCGCAGTCGACGGCTTTCTGAGGACAGGTGTGTGACACATGACACTTTGATGTCATGTTTTCTCTACAGGAAGTTTTCCTCTAAACTGACACTGAGGCGTCACCTGAGTGTCCACACAGGTGAGAAGCCTTTCACCTGTCCTTACTGCTCGTACTGCAGCCGCCTGAAGGGGTCGCTGCTGCAACACCTGAGGACTCACACAGGTAACACGCAACCCCCAACACACAACAGACACAAAACACAGGTAACACACATACGCAACACACAACCCTCAACACACAACAGACACAAAACACAGGTAACACACACACATGACGCAACACACTTCAGACACAACACACAGGTAACACACAGAAGACACAGGTAACACAACAGACAACACACAGGTAACACACACACAACACACACAGGTAACACAAAGGTAACAGGTTGTATGTTGTGTGTGTCGTCAGGTGAGAAGCCGTACAGGTGTTCTCAGTGTTCCTATGCGTCGATCGATCGCAGCTCTCTGCTCCGACACTGTCGGACTCACAGTCAGGAGAAACCGTACAGGTGTCAACACTGTGACTATAGCAGGTAACACACACACACACACACACACACACAGAGCTGTGTCTGCGGTCACCTTAGTAACGGGTTCTGTGTCCCTGGTAGTATCCAGAAGAAGAGTCTGGACCTCCACGCTCGCCGGCACCACACAGGTGAAGCGTTTCCGTGTCGACAGTGTGAGTACTCAAGTGCGGACCGTCAGCTGCTGCTCAGACACGTCCGCAGACACCACGCCCCCTCCCAGCCCCCTCTATGACCTCACAGCTGGACGAACACTCTGATTGGACTGTTGGCTTGTGGGTGGGACTACAGATGTTGACTGATGTCACAGACATTACCAGAATGTTTTTATTTCAAGAAAAAATAAAACCCGAAAAGAAAAAACCTGTCTGTGTCTGTGTGACTGTCTGTGTCTCTGTCTGTGTCTGTGTGACTGTCTGTGTCTCCGTCTGTGTGACTGTCTGTGTGACTGTCTGTGTCTGTGTGACTGTCTGTGTCTCTGTCTGTGTCTGTGTGACTGTCTCTGTCTGTGTCTGTGTGACTGTCTGACAGTCTGTGTCTCCGTCTGTGTGACTGTCTGTCTGTGTGACTGTCTGTGTCTGTGTGACTGTCTGTGTCTCTGTCTGTGACTGTCTGTGTCTCTGTGTGACTGTCTGTCTGTCTCTGTGTGACTGTCTCTGTCTGTGTCTGTGTGACTGTCTGTGTCTGTGACTGTCTGTCTGTGTCTCTGTGTGACTGTCTGTCTGTGTGACTCTGTCTGTGTCTCTGTCTGTCTCTGTGACTGTCTGGTTGACTGTCTGTCTCTGACTGTGTGACTGTCTGTCTGTCTCTGTGTGACTGTCTCTGTCTGTGTCTGTGTGACTGTCTGTGTCTGTGACTGTCTGTCTGTGTCTCTGTGTGACTGTCTGTCTGTGTGACTCTGTCTGTCTCTGTGACTGTCTGGTTGACTGTCTGTCTCTGTCTGTGTGACTGTCTGTCTGTGTCTCTGTGTGGCTGTCTGTGTCTCTGTCTGTGTCTGTCTTTGTGTCTCTGTCTGTGTCTGTGTGGCTGTCTGTGTCTGTGTCTCTGTCTGTGTCTGTGTTTGTGTCTCTGTCTGTGTGGCTGTCTGTGTCTCTGTGACTGTCTGTGTTTGTGTGGCTGTCTGTGTCTCTGTCTGTGTTTGTGACTCTGTCTCTGTGTGACTGTCTCTGTCTGTCTGTGTCTGTGTGACTGTCTGTGTCTGTGTGACTGTCTGTGTCTGTGTGACTGTCTGTGTCTCTGTCTGTGTGACTGTCTTGTGTCTCTGTGACTGTCTGTGTCTGTGTTTGTGTCTCTGTCTGTGTCTGTGTGGCTGTCTGTGTCTCTGTCTGTGTCTGTCTTTGTGTCTCTGTCTGTGTCTGTGTGGCTGTCTGTGTCTGTGTCTCTGTCTGTGTCTGTGTCTCTGTCTGTGTCTGTGTGGCTGTCTGTGTCTCTGTGACTGTCTGTGTTTGTGTGGCTGTCTGTGTCTCTGTCTGTGTTTGTGACTCTGTCTCTGTGTGACTGTCTCTGTCTGTCTGTGTCTGTGTGGCTGTCTGTGTCTCTGTGTCTGTGTCTCTGTGTCTGTGTCTGTGTCTGTTTGCACCGTCGCTATCTGCTGCAGGCGGGGAGGGAGGTGCAGCGGTTCAACTGCGGAGAGACGAACAAGGCCTAGGAGCGTCTGCGCAGCAAGTGGCTCTGGGAGTGATCCTGCTCTTCATCGTGTCTTTGTCGCCGTACTCTGTGGTCGCTCTGACCGCCACCGCAGGCTCTGCCCACCAGCTGACTCCGAACAGGAACTCAATCCCTGCCATCATTTCCAAGGCCTCCGCCATCTTCAACCCCATCATCTACGCCATCACACACCCAAAGTTATGCGCCACTATTGGCCGCTGCGTCCCACTACTGCGCGCCGTGCTGCGGCTGCAGGACAAGGACCTGCGCTCTTCTTTCAGCTCTAGTGGCGTTTCATCTCGCTGAGCGACGCTCACCAGTCAGAGCTCTTCTGGAGATCGACGGCTGCTGGGGGAAGAAAACGCTGTCGTCAGTGTCTGACAGCGACTCCTGCTGGACGGATCAACAACCTTCAACCAACAGGTGTTGACAGATGTTACTACTGACATCATTACCACCGGCTCCGCCCCGCTCAGCCAGAACAGACAGCCAACAGTCCCTCACCTGCAGCACCTGGGGGCGCTGTGACGGACGATAGACCTCAGTGACACCTCAACAAAGACGTGAAGAAGAAAAGCTTCTGGTGGATTCAGATCGTCCTTCCTTTAGTGGTGTCCTCTGTGCTGGTCCTTGACCTCAGGGGAAGGGGTCACGAGGTCAAGGAAAGGTGTCAAGGAGGATTCATAGGAATTAAGAGAAGAGAATCCGAGTGAAATGACCTCAAGTATTTCAGCAGCAGCTTCAATGCTTCCTATCTCATCTCCTTTAGGAAACACTGGAGCATCCTTTACCAAAGGAAAGGAGATGATTTATTCTGGATCAGAACTAAATGTACATGGTCTGAGTTCTTCACAACAAGATCATTAAACTTATAGTTCAGAGCTTCAGACAAAATACATTTATCTTCTTAATAAATATATAAAATACTTTATAAACTGATGTTTATTATTTTAATTTAAAGGGATAGTTGAGTGATTTTGAAGTGCGGTCCCCTCTGCAACAGTAGAGCTACGACGTTTGCTTCTTCCTCTTCTCCTCCAAACTCTGTTAAATGACATCGCTGATCTCCATGATGTAACATTAACTATGCATAAGTAACTCATACAACCCCACTTCAAAATCACTGAACTGTAGTGTTGTTTTCCTTCTCCCCGTCCTCCCACCCTCCCTCCTTCCTCTCTTCCTTCCTCTCTTCCTTCCCCCCTCCCTCCCTCCTTCATCCTTCTCTTCCTTCATCCCTCTCTTCCTTCCCTTCCTTCCTCCCTTTTCTTCCTTCCCTCCCTCCCTCCTTCATCCCTTTCTTCCTTCCCTCCCTCCCTCCCTCCTTCATCCCTTTCTTCCTTCTCTTCCTTCCCTCCCTCCCTCATCCCTCCTCTCTTCCCTCTCTCCCTCCTTTCTTCCTTCCCTCCCTCCCTCCCTCTCTTCATTCCCTCCCTCATCCCTCCTCTCCTCCCTCCCTCCCTCCTTCATCCCTCTCTTCCTTCCCTCCCTCATTCCTCCTCTCTTCCCTCCTCTCTTCCCTCTCTCCCTCCTGTCTTCCTTCCCTCCCTCCTTCATCCCTCTCTTCCTTCCCTTCCTTCCTCCCTCTCTTCCTTCCCTCCCTCCTTCATCCCTCTCTTCCTTCCCTTCCTTCCTCCCTCTCTTCCTTCCCTCCCTCCTTCATCCCTCTCTTCCTTCCCTTCCTTCCTCCCTCTCTTTCTTCCTCCCTCCTTCCTCCCTCTCTTCCTTCCCTCCCTTCCTTCCTCCCTTTTCTTCCTTCCCTTCCTCCCTCCCTCCCTCCTTCATCCCTTTCTTCCTTCCCTCCCTCCTTCATCCCTCCTCTCTTCCCTCTCTCCCTCCTTTCTTCCTTCCCTCCCTCCCTCCCTCCCTCCCTCATCCCTCTCTTCCTTCCCTCCCTCATTCCTCCTCTCTTCCCTCCCTCCTCTCTTCCCACTCTCCCTCCTTCATCCCTCTCTTCTTTCCCTCCCTCATTCCTCCTCTCTTCACTTTCTCCCTCATTCCTCCTCTCTTCCCTCCCTCCCTCCCTCCTTCATCCCTCTCTTCCCTCCCTCCCTCATCCCTCCTCTCTTCCCTCTCTCCCTCCTGTCTTCCTTCCCTCCCTCATTCCTCCTCTCTTCCTTCCCTCCCTCCCTCCCTCCTTAATCCCTCTCTTCCCTCTCTCCCTCCTGTCTTCCTTCCCTCCCTCCTTCATCCCTCTCTTCCTTCCCTCCCTCATTCCTCCTCTCTTCCCACCCTCCCTCATCCCTCCTCTCTTCCCTCCCTCCCTCCTGTCTTCCTTCCCTCCCTCCTTCATCCCTCTCTTCCCTCCCTCCCTCATCCCTCCTCTCTTCCCTCTCTCCCTCCTGTCTTCCCTCCCTCCCTCCTTCATCCCTCTCTTCCCTCCCTCCCTCATCCCTCCTCTCTTCCCTCTCTCCCTCCTGTCTTCCTTCCCTCCCTCCTTCATCCCTCTCTTCCCTCTCTCACTCCTGTCTTCCTTCCCTCCCTCCTTCATCCCTCTCTTCCCACCCTCCCTCATTCCTCCTCTCTTCCCTCCCTCCCTCATTCCTCCTCTCTTCCTCCTCTCTCTCCTCTCTTCCCCCTCTCTCTCCTCTCTTCCTTCCCTCCCTCCTTCATCCCTCTCTTCCCACCCTCCCTCATCCCTCCTCTCTTCCCTCCCTCCCTCCTGTCTTCCTTCCTTCCCTCCCTCATTCCTCCTCTCTTCCTTCCCTCCCTCCCTCCTTAATCCCTCTCTTCCCTCCCTCCCTCATCCCTCCTCTCTTCCCTCTCTCCCTCCTGTCTTCCTTCCCTCCCTCCCTCCCTCCTTCATCCCTCTCTTCCTTCCCTCCCTCATTCCTCCTCTCTTCCCTCCCTCCCTCCTTCATCCCTCTCTTCCCTCTCTCCCTCCTGTCTTCCTTCCCTCCCTCCCTCCTGTCTTCCTTCCCTCCCTCCTTCATCCCTCTCTTCCTTCCCTCCCTCATTCCTCCTCTCTTCCCACCCTCCCTCATCCCTCCTCTCTTCCCTCCCTCCCTCCCTCCTTCATCCCTCTCTTCCCTCCCTCCTTCATCCCTCTCTTCCCTCCCTCCCTCATCCCTCCTCTCTTCCCTCTCTCCCTCCTGTCTTCCTTCCCTCCCTCCTTCATCCCTCTCTTCCTTCCCTCCCTCATTCCTCCTCTCTTCCCACCCTCCCTCATCCCTCCTCTCTTCCCTCCCTCCCTCCTGTCTTCCCTCCCTCCCTCCCTCCTTCATCCCTCTCTTCCCTCCCTCCTTCATCCCTCTCTTCCCTCTCTCCCTCCTGTCTTCCCTCCCTCCCTCCTTCATCCCTCTCTTCCCTCTCTCACTCCTGTCTTCCTTCCCTCCCTCCTTCATCCCTCTCTTCCTTCCCTCCCTCATTCCTCCTCTCTTCCCTCCCTCCCTCATCCCTCCTCTCTTCCCTCTCTCCCTCCTGTCTTCCTTCCCTCCCTCCTTCATCCCTCTCTTCCCTCCCTCCCTCATCCCTCCTCTCTTCCCTCTCTCCCTCCTGTCTTCCTTCCCTCCCTCCTTCATCCCTCTCTTCCTTCCCTCCCTCATTCCTCCTCTCTTCCCTCCCTCCCTCATCCCTCCTCTCTTCCCTCTCTCACTCCTGTCTTCCTTCCCTCCCTCCTTCATCCCTCTCTTCCTTCCCTCCCTCATTCCTCCTCTCTTCCCACCCTCCCTCATCCCTCCTCTCTTCCCTCCCTCCCTCCTGTCTTCCCTCCCTCCCTCCCTCCTTCATCCCTCTCTTCCCTCCCTCCCTCATCCCTCCTCTCTTCCCTCTCTCCCTCCTGTCTTCCTTCCCTCCCTCCTTCATCCCTCTCTTCCCTCCCTCCCTCATCCCTCCTCTCTTCCCTCTCTCCCTCCTGTCTTCCTTCCCTCCCTCCTTCATCCCTCTCTTCCCTCCCTCCCTCATCCCTCCTCTCTTCCCTCTCTCCCTCCTGTCTTCCTTCCCTCCCTCCTTCATCCCTCTCTTCCCTCCCTCCCTCATCCCTCCTCTTCCCTCCCTCCCTCCTGTCTTCCTTCCCTCCCTCCTTCATCCCTCTCTTCCCTCCCTCCCTCATCCCTCCTCTCTTCCCTCTCTCCCTCCTGTCTTCCTTCCCTCCCTCCTTCATCTCTCTCTTCCCTCCCTCCCTCATCCCTCCTCTTCCCTCTCTCCCTCCTGTCTTCCTTCCCTCCCTCCTTCATCCCTCTCTTCCCTCCCTCCCTCATCCCTCCTCTCTTCCCTCTCTCCCTCCTGTCTTCCTTCCCTCCCTCCTTCATCCCTCTCTTCCCTCCCTCCCTCATCCCTCCTCTCTTCCCTCTCTCCCTCCTGTCTTCCTTCCCTCCCTCCTTCATCCCTCTCTTCCCTCCCTCCCTCATCCCTCCTCTCTTCCCTCTCTCCCTCCTGTCTTCCTTCCCTCCCTCCTTCATCCCTCTCTTCCCTCCCTCCCTCATCCCTCCTCTCTTCCCTCTCTCCCTCCTGTCTTCCTTCCCTCCCTCCCTGTGTCAGTCACAGTCATGTGATGTTTCTCTTCCTTCCCTCTAGTTTTATCTGAACACTGTTCACATTTCGTTCTCTGTCGACTCTGTTGTTGTCAATAAAGCTTGAGTGGATTGAAAGTAATCCGTCAGATTAGCAGCGTGTCCAGTCTGTTAATCTGTTGGTTGCCGACATGTTGACTAGGAGGAACTCGCTGCTGCTGTCAGGTGAGTTTTCCTCCAAACACACTGACTTCATCACTAACTGAGGCTGAAATCGATAAACTGTCAATCAATCGATCAATCAATCGACCAATCAATAGATCAATCAATCGATCAGTTCCAGTGGCTGGACACCTGACCACCATGTTCATCTCAATGTGTATGTGACTGTTACAGTGAGGACTAAACTGAGTATGATATTTTTTAACAAAGTTAAATGTATCAGAGTGAGACCTCTGACTGACGGACCAATCACAGGTGGCAGAGTGATGAGTCACCTCTGACCGCCATCTGTGTTTGAGCTCAGATGTTAATGTGTGGGTCTGTTGTTAATGTGTGTGTCTGTTGTTGTCAGTGCTGCTGTGCGTGTCGGTGGTCTCGACCTTCGTGGAGGAGCTCGATGACTCGTGAGTACAAACCTCCAGCAGCTGATCAATAACATGAGGTCATGTATTCACTCATTGATTTCTGTCCATATGTAAAATAGGTGGGCGGGGCTTAACTCCGTGGTCAAAGCCTTATGACGTCACTAATCTACAAAATAAATGTAAAATAAAAAATCATAAAGTTTCTCTTTCTATTTTTCTTTATTTTATTTCAATCTTCTGAAGTCACGTGATCGTCCTCAGTTTGGACTGAATCATATTTAATCTTCAAGACGTGAGATTGTGATTGAAGAAGTTCATCCGATCAAAAGCTCCAGATCAGACTAAATGAACCTGGTGGTGTGAACTCTTCTCTGTTCTGTTAAGCGTCACGGGAATCAATCAATAATCTATAATCGATAATCGATCGGTCTGATTGTATTTCACAGCTTCCTGGAGGCGAGAGGGGAGAATGACATCTGGCTCATTGAAGTATGTACATGTTTATTATTTTATACATGTGGAGGTATTAGGGTACTGTATGTAGTGTATGAACTGTAAGTACTGTATGTACTGTATCCTTTATGTACTGTGTACTGTATGTAGTGTGTAATGTGTCTAGTGTGTGAACTGTGTAGTGTATGTACTGTATGTACTGTGTAGTGTGTGAACTGTGTACTGTATGTACTGTATGTACTGTGTAGTGTGTGAACTGTGTACTGTATGTACTGTGTGCACTGTGTACTATATGTAGTGTATGTACCGTGTACTGTATATACTGTGTAAAGTGTGTAGTGTGAACTGTGTACTGTATATACTGTATGTACTGTACATAGTGTGTGTACTGTATGTAATGTATGCAGTGTGTGTACTATGTATTGTATGTGGTGTGTACTGTATGTAGTGTGTGTACTGTGTACTGTATGTACTGCATGTAGTGTGTGTACTGTGTGTAGTGTGTGTACTGTGTGTAGTGTGTGACGGTGTGGTGTTGTTCTCTGCAGTTCTACGCCCCCTGGTGTTCTTTCTGTAAACAGCTGGAACCTGTTTGGCATCAGATCGGATCAGAACTGAAGAGTCTCGGTTCTCCGGTGAACGTTGGCAAATCAGACGCCACCGCCAACACAGGTCAGTCACACTGTCAGAACAAAACAGTCACTACATCACCTGATGCCTGAAAAACAAAATGATCATGAGAAATGAATCAGCTGTTGTTCTGGTCAGAGGTCAGAGGTGATGTTCTGTGTTTTCCTGCAGGTTTGGCCAAAGAGTTCAAGGTCAGAGGTTATCCAGCCATCCTAATGTAAGTACTCTCTGTGACATCACTGTATGTCAGCCAATCAGACGCCTGAACCATGTGGATTATTATATTGATCAGATAACAGTGATTTTCTGTTTTCAGGTGGAAGAAAAATATGAAATATGTTTATTCAGGACGAAGAAGCAAAGACGGAATCATGGAGTTTACAGAGCGAGTGGCAGGGTGAGAGTGAGAGGGTGAGAGAGAGTGAGAGGGTGAGAGAGAGGGTGAGGATGAGAGAGTGAGAGGGTGAGAGAGTGAGGATGAGAGAGAGTGAGAGAGAGTGAGAGGGTGAGGGTGAGAGAGTGAGAGAGAGGGTGAGAGAGTGAGGATGAGAGAGAGAGGATGAGAGAGAGTGAGAGGGTGAGGGTGAGAGAGAGGGTGAGAGAGTGAGAGGGTGTGAGAGAGTGTGAGAGAGATTTTTTTGATTTTTAAAACACATGTTTATTAAGATTCACCAGAGAACATCACGTCCTCTACAAATGAAATGAAAAAAAACACACACAACAACAAAATAAGAGAAAAGCAGAATGAATCAGGTCATAAACACAGAGTGAGAGATGAGTTCTCCTCCGTCACTGAACACAGATGTGGTGAAACATCACTGATTCAAAAACTCTTGTCTGTCGTTCATCAGAGAGGAACCTGAAGTCCACTCTCACTCTGACTCTCACCAGAGACACTACATGTTGTCAGCTTGTGTCAGGACACATTTCATATCTTGTCCTTCTGCTTTTATAAATCCACAGTCTGACCTGACCAACCACAACATGAGAGAGATTCTTTTTTTTTTTATTTTTGAAAACAACTTTTATTAAAAAAATCACCAGAAACATCAGGGTCGTTTTACAAATGCACTAAAAAAAACTAAAAAAATCCAAGAATGCATTTAATTAAAAAAAAAGTCATCAAAACACAGAGTGAAAGATGAGCTTGAAGTCCCGAGTCGGGGGCTTCAGTTCCATCAGAATAGTCCTGCAGCATCTCCTTCTCCTCACTGTCCAGTCTGTTGTTACACTCGTTCAGTATTGTCCTGGTGTGGCGGGCCGACCTCAGGCCCAGCAGGGAGGCCACTGCCTCCGTGTTCTGGAGACCAGGACCAGCAGCCTCCACGATCCCCTCAGGTCTGTCACTCCATCTCCCGTCAGCCATCGTGGAGATCCAGCCGGGCCCCCCACACCAGAGGCTCCTCCAGGAGCCAGAACAGAGACGCTGCAGGTCCTAGTCTGGACCACTTAAAAAGTCTCCACGCTGTAAAAAGTCCTTGATAAAAGTGAGGCAGTTTACACAGAACCACCGTCCACTAAGAACAATGAAGCATCGAGACCCAGACCTGCCACCCCCCTTGGAATGGTGCTGGCCACTGGCCTCCAGACGACATCATCATTTCCAAAGACACAAGGAGAGACACAGTAAAAAGATACAGAAGTTGAGATCGACAGCGGACCGTCTCACGTGTCCTCGTCCTCCTCAACATTTAAAAGCTCAAGTTTGATCCTCTGAACCAGATTCTTCAATCTGTAGAACTCCTGCTCTGTGAAGCCTCCTTCACCTCTGAGGTTCCTCTGAGTCTCATTGAGACTAATTACACTTGTTTGTCCCCAGAATGGTTCAAACTTTACATTCTTGTGGTTCTTTGTTTTCTGAAGGAAGTTTCTTATCTGTTGGACCTCGTACATTCCTTCCTGCACCGACCCAACAGTGACCTGTGAGTCAGTAAGATGCTGACTGACTGTAGTACAGTCCTCCATCTCCTCCTCCTCCATCTCCTCCTCCTCCTCCTCTTCCTCCTCCATCTCCTCCTCCATCTCCTCCTCTTCCTCCTCCTCCACCCTTTCCTCCTCTACCTCCTCCTCCATCTCCGTCTCCTCCTCCTCCTCCTTCTCCATCTCCGTCTCCTCTTTCTCCTCCTCCATCTCCTCCTCCTCCTCCTCTTCCTCCTCCTCCATCTCCTCCTCCTCCATCTCCTCCATCTCCTCCTCCATCTCCTCCTCTTCCTCCTCCTCCACCCTTTCCTTCTCCTCCTCTACCTCCTCCTCCATCTCCGTCTCCTCCTCCTCCTCCTCCGTCACCTCCTCCATCTCTGTCTCCTCGCCCTCCCCCTCCTCCTCCAGCCTTTCCTCCTATACCTCTTCCTCCTCCTCCTCCTCCTCCATCTCCGTCTCCTCTACCTCCTCCTCCTCCTCTTCCTCCTTTTCCACCACCTCCTCCATCTCCGTCTCCTCTACCTCCTCCTCCTCTTCTTCCTCCTCTTCCACCACCTCCTCCATCTCCTCTACCTCCTCCTCCTCTTCCACCACCTCCTCCATCTCCGTCTCCTCGCCCTCCCCCTCCTCCTCCACCCTTTCCTCCTCCTCCTCCTCCTCCTCCGTCTCCTCTACCTCCTCCTCCTCCTCTTCCTCCTCTTCCACCACCTCCTCCATCTCCGTCTCCTCTACCTCCTCCTCCTCTTCCACCACCTCCTCCATCTCTGTCTCCTCTTCCTCCTCCTCCATCTCCTCCTCTACCTCCTCCTCCCCCTCCGTCTCCTCCTCCTCCTCCTCCATCTCCGTCTCCTCTTCCTCCTCCTCCATCTCCATCTCCGTCTCCTCCTCCTCCTCCTCCGTCACATCCTCCATCTCTGTCTCCTCGCCCTCCCCCTCCTCCTCCAGCCTTTCCTCCTATACCTCTTCCTCCTCCTCCTCCTCCTCCATCTCCGTCTCCTCTACCTCCTCCTCCTCCTCTTCCTCCTTTTCCACCACCTCCTCCATCTCCGTCTCCTCGCCCTCCCCCTCCTCCTCCACCCTTTCCTCCTCTACCTCCTCCTCCTCCTCTTCCTCCTTTTCCACCACTTCCTCCATCTCCGTCTCCTCGCCCTCCCCCTCCTCTTCCACCCTTTCCTCCTCTACCTCCTCCTCCTCCTCCATCTCTGTCTCCTCTACCTCCTCCTCCTCCTCTTCCTCCTCTTCCACCACCTCCTCCATCTCCGTCTCCTCTACCTCCTCCTCCATCTCTGTCTCCTCTACCTCCTCCTCCTCCTCCTCCCTTTCCTCCTCTACCTCTTCCTCCTTTTCCACCACCTCCTCCATCTCCGTCTCCTCGCCCTCCCCCTCCTCCTCCACCCTTTCCTCCTCTACCTCCTCCTCTACCTCCTCCTCCTCCATCTCCGTCTCCTCTACCTCCTCCTCTTTTGTTTTCTTTTCCTCGCAGTCAGTTTGAGAACATTGTCATTGTCGCCCAACACAACCTCATTATTCTTCACTGTGTCCACTGCTGTGACTGCAGGGACGACAGTTGGCTGATGTTCAGCTGGGTGGTCACTGTCGTTGAGGTCCTGTCCTTCAGTGTGACTGGGAGGTCTGTCTACTGACACGTCCTCCGCCTCCTCATCCTCAGACTGAAGCACACGTTGACTGTCTGTTGTTCAGTCTGACCTGGTGGATCTGTCTCCTTGTCAGGTTCAGCTGGTCTCTGACGTCTCCCAGGTCAGGCTCTCACTACGTGCCCCACCTCCCCACAGCCAAAACACTTCTCTGGCCCTGACTTAACAAAGATCACATACCCAAATCCCCCACTTTGACTCTGAACACTAGATTCACCTCCTCGTCCTTCTGACTGAGGACCATCAACACTTGTCTGGTGTGAGAGACGACATGTCTCAGCAGAGGAGACCTGCTGGCTGACAGCTTCCTGAATGGAGACATCATCATACCGTGTTTGCACAACTCCCTCTGCAGACGTTCATCCCCGATCCTCCAAAGACACCAACCACACACGCAGCAAACACTCACCAAACTCCCTAACACCCGAGAAAGACGTAATAAAAACAACCACGATCACACACACTCACACCACAGATCACGTAGGACCAGTTTGATTTAAAACAAAGTTTGTAATCATCGACAATAACCACAGAAAACCCGGAGAGAGAGAGAGAGAGTGAGAGAGATTTTGAGAGAAAGAGAGGGTGATAATGAGAGAGAGTGAGAGAGAGAGTGGGTGATAATGAGAGAGAGTGAGAGAGAGAAAGAGAGGGTAATAATGAGAGAGAGTGAGAGAGAGAAAGAGAGGGTAATAATGAGAGAGAGTGAGAGAGTGAGAGAGGGTGATAATGAGAGAGAGTGAGAGAGTGAGAGAGGGTGATAATGAGAGAGAGTGAGAGAGTGAGAGAGGGTGATAATGAGTGAGAGAGAGAGTGGGTGATAATGAGAGAGAGTGAAAGAGGGTGATAATGAGAGAGAGTGATATTCATCTGTACACATAAGTGTGTGTTGTGTCCTTCAGGCCGACGGTTCGATCTCTAAATTCTCTGCAGCTTTTCCAACACGTTATGAAGCGACATGATGTCATGTTCGTTTATGTAGGAGCCACATCACAGCTGAAGGTACACACACACACTCACACTCACACACACACACACACACTCACACACACACACACACACACACACTCACACTCACACACTCACACACACACACACACACACACTCTCAAACACTCTCTGACCTCTGTGTCTCCAGGGAAACTTCACGTCTGCAGCTGAACTTCTCATCGTTCACAACTTCTTCTTCTCTGCTGCCAGAGATGTCCTGCCAAAGGTTCCTCACCGATGTGCTCTGTGTTCTACTGTGTCCTCACTGTGTCCTCACTGCATCCTCACTGTCTCCACTGTGTTCTACTGTGTCCTCACTGTGTTCTACTGTCTCCACTGCATCCTCACTGTCTCTACTGTGTCCTCACTGTGTTCTACTGTCTCCACTGCATCCTCACTGTCTCCACTGTGTTCTACTGTGTCCTCACTGTGTTCTACTGTCTCCACTGCATCCTCACTGTGTTCTACTGTGTCTCCACTGCATCCTCACTGCCTCCACTGTGTCCTCACTGTGTCTACCCTGTGTTCTACTGTGTTCTCACTGTGTTCTACTGTGTCCTCACTGCATCCTCACTGTCTCCACTGTGTTCTACTGTGTCCTCACTGTGTTCTACTGTCTCCACTGCATCCTCACTGTCTCTACTGTGTCCTCACTGTGTTCTACTGTGTTCTACTGTGTCCGTACTGTGTTCTACTGTGTCCTCACTGTGTTCTACTGTCTCCACTGCATCCTCACTGTCTCCACTGTGTTCTACTGTGTCCTCACTGTGTTCTACTGTCTCCACTGCATCCTCACTGTGTTCTACTGTGTCTCCACTGCATCCTCACTGCCTCCACTGTGTCCTCACTGTGTCTACCCTGTGTTCTACTGTGTTCTCACTGTGTTCTACTGTGTCCTCACTGTGTCCTCACTGTGTCTACCCTGTGTTCTACTGTGTCCTCACTGTGTTCTACTGTCCTCATTGTGTTCTACTGTGTCCTCACTTTGTTCTACTGTCTCCACTGTGTCCTCGCTGTTTTCTACTGTGTCCTCGCTGTTTTCTACTGTGTTCTACTGTGTCCTCACCAATGTGCTCTGTGTTCTACTGTGTCCTCGCTGTTTTCTACTGTGTTCTACTGTGTCCTCACCGATGTGCTCTGTGTTCTACCGTGTCCTCGCTGTTTTCTACTGTGTTCTACTGTGTCCTCACCAATGTGCTCTGTGTTCTACTGTGTCCTCGCTGTTTTCTACTGTGTTCTACTGTGTCCTCACCGATGTGCTCTGTGTTCTACCGTGTCCTCGCTGTTTTCTACTGTGTTCTACTGTGTCCTCACCGATGTGCTCTGTGTTCTACTGTGTCCTCACTGCATCCTCACTGTCTCCATTGTGTTCTACTGTGTCCTCACTGTGTTCTACTGTCTCCACTGCATCCTCACTGTCTCTACTGTGTTCTACTGTGTCCTCACTGTGTTCTACTGTCTCCACTGCATCCTCACTGTCTCCACTGTGTTCTACTGTGTCCTCACTGTGTTCTACTGTGTCCGTACTGTGTTCTACTGTGTCCTCACTGTGTTCTACTGTCTCCACTGCATCCTCACTGTGTTCTACTGTCTCCACTGCATCCTCACTGTCTCCACTGTGTCCTCACTGTGTCTACCCTGTGTTCTACTGTGTCCTCACTGTGTTCTACTGTGTCTCCACTGTGTCCTCACTGTGTTCTACTGTCTCCACTGCATCCTCACTGTCTCTACTGTGTTCTACTGTGTCCTCACTGTGTTCTACTGTCTCCACTGCATCCTCACTGTCTCCACTGTGTTCTCACTGTGTCCGTACTGTGTTCTCACTGTGTTCTACTGTCTCCACTGCATCCTCACTGTGTTCTACTGTCTCCACTGCATCCTCACTGTCTCCACTGTGTCCTCACTGTGTTCTACTGTGTCCTCACTGTGTCTACCCTGTGTTCTACTGTGTCCTCACTGTGTTCTACTGTGTCTCCACTGTGTCCTCACTGTGTCTACCCTGTGTTCTACTGTGTCCTCACTGTGTTCTACTGTCTCCACTGTGTCCTCACTGTGTCTACCCTATGTTCTACTGTGTCCTCACTGTGTTCTACTGTGTCCTCACTGTGTTCTACTGCGTCTCCACAGTGTCCTCACTGTATCCTCACTGTGTTCTACTGTTTCTCCACTGTGTCCTCACTGTATCCTCACTGTGTTCTACTGTGTTCTACAGTGTCCTCACTGTATCCTCACTGTGTTTTACTGTTTCTCCACTGTGTCCTCACTGTATCCTCACTGTGTTCTACGTAGTTCTACTGTTTTCTACTGTGTCCTCACGGTGTTCTACTGTGTCTGTTTGTCTTCAGGATGTCTCTGTGGCGTCTCTTCCCACTGTCGTGCTGTTTAAAGACAGAACATATTTCATCTACAACGGTGAGTCAAGAACCTGAATGCATCACGACTGTACCGTACCTGAACCTAACACGGTCCTGACCCCGAACGCATCACGACTGTACCGTACCTCAACCCAACACGGTCCTGACCCCGAACACATCACGACTGTACCGTACCTGAACCTAACACGGTCCTGACCCCGAACACATCACGACTGTACCGTACCTCAACCCAACACGGTCCTGACCCCGAACACATCACGACTGTACCGTACCTCAACCCAACACGGTCCTGACCCCGAACACATCACGACTGTACCGTACCTCAACCCAACACGGTCCTGACCCCGAACACATCACGACTGTACCGTACCTCAACCCAACACGGTCCTGACCCCGAACACATCACGACTGTACCGTACCTGAACCTAACACGGTCCTGACCCCGAACACATCACGACTGTACCGTACCTCAACCCAACACGGTCCTGACCCCGAACACATCACGACTGTACCGTACCTCAACCCAACACGGTCCTGACCCCGAACACATCACGACTGTACCGTACCTCAACCCAACAAGGTCCTGACCCCGAACACATCACGACTGTACCTTACCTCAACCCAACACAGTCCTGACCCTGAACACATCATGACTGTACCGTACCTGACCCTTTTGTTTGATGATGTCAGAGGAGGGAGACGGTGACCTGATGTCGTGCATCAACAGAGAACGTTTCCCAAACTACTGCAAGATGGATAGTTACCGTCTGTACGCCACGGGGGAGTCAGGTAACAGTGATGTCATCACTCACACACCTGAAAGTGATGATGACATCACTGTCAGGTGAACTGATGACATCATGATCAGATCACTTGATGTTTCATTTGAACTTGAATGTGAGACTTTAGAAGAAGTGCAGCTGAAGCTCTGAGGCTGCTGATTGGTTCAGGTCCAGTGACATCACGTCTCCCCGGTAGGTAAACTGGTGGTGTTGTTGCTGGTGGAGGAGAACGAGCAGAGTGAGCAGAGTGTGAGGTAAACCACCCCCTATCACATCATACACTAACTCTGACCTCATCTGTGACCTCATCTGTGACCTCTGCCCTCACCTGTCCAGGTACAGAGGTCTTCTGGAGGACGTGGCCTCACAACACAGACACATCTACAGCAGGTCAGGAGCCACACAGACATTTATTCTGAAAATCCGCTGAACACAAACTACAAAATAAAGCTGAAGCTGAACCT
Source organism: Scophthalmus maximus (assembly GCF_022379125.1). Lineage (NCBI taxonomy): Eukaryota > Metazoa > Chordata > Actinopteri > Pleuronectiformes > Scophthalmidae > Scophthalmus > Scophthalmus maximus. The sequence continues at coordinate 28,117,104 of NC_061519.1, forward strand.
GTTTCAGAAACTTCTACTTTGGATTCATGGACGACAGCGACTACCTCACAGGACTGATGATGGGGTGAGTGTTGGTGATGGGGTGAAGGGGTGAGTGTTGATGAAGGGGTGAGTGTTGATGAAGGGGTGAGAGTTGATGATGGGGTGAGTGTTGGTGATGGGGTGAAGGGGTGAGTGTTGGTGATGGGGTGAAGGGGTGAATGTTGGTGATGGGTGAGTGTTGGTGAAGGGGTGAATGGGTGAGTGTTGATGAAGGGGTGAGTGTTGGTGATGGGGTGAAGGGGTGAGTTTTGATGGAGGGGTGAGTGTTGGTGAAGTGGTGAGTCTTGGTGATGAGGTGAAGGGGTGAGTGTTGATGAAGGGGTGAGTATTGGTGATGGGGTGAAGTGGTGAGTTTGGATGGAGGGGTGAGTGTTGGTGAAGGGGTTAGTCTTGGTGATGGGGTGAAGGGGTGAGTGTTGATGATGGGGTGAGTGTTGGTGAAGGGGTGATTATTGGTGATGGTGTGCAGGGGTGAGTGTTGATGAAGGATTGAGTGTTGGTGATGGGGTGAAGGGGTGAGTATTGATGAAGGGTGAGTGTTGGTGATGGGGTGAGTGTTGATGAAGGGGTGAGTGTTGGTGATGGGATGAAGAGGTAAGTGTTGGTGAAGGGGTGAGTGTTGGTGATGGGGTGAGTGTTGATGAAGGGGTGAGTGTTGATGAAGGGGTGAGTGTTGGTGAAGGGGTGAGTGTTGGTGATAGGGTGAGTGTGGATGAAGGAATGAGTGTTGGTGGAGTGGTGAGTGTTGATGAAGGGGTGAGTGTTGATGGAGGGGTGAGTGTTGGTGATGGGGTGAAGGCGGTGAGTGCTGGTGAAGGGGTGAGTGTTGATGAAGGGGTGAGTGTTGGTGAAGGGGTGAATGTTGGTGATGGGATGAGTGTTGGTGAAGGGGTGAGTGTTGATGAAGGGGTGAGTGTTGGTGAAGGGGTGAAGGGGTGAGTTTTGATGAAGGGGTGAGTGTTGATGATGGGGTGAAGTGGTGAGTTTGGATGGAGGGGTGAGTGTTGGTGAAGGGGTTAGTCTTGGTGATGGGGTGAAGGGGTGAGTGTTGATGATGGGGTGAGTGTTGGTGAAGGGGTGATTATTGGTGATGGTGTGCAGGGGTGAGTGTTGATGAAGGATTGAGTGTTGGTGATGGGGTGAAGGGGTGAGTATTGATGAAGGGTGAGTGTTGGTGATGGGGTGAGTGTTGATGAAGGGGTGAGTGTTGGTGATGGGATGAAGAGGTAAGTGTTGGTGAAGGGGTGAGTGTTGGTGATGGGGTGAGTGTTGATGAAGGGGTGAGTGTTGATGAAGGGGTGAGTGTTGGTGAAGGGGTGAGTGTTGGTGATAGGGTGAGTGTGGATGAAGGAATGAGTGTTGGTGGAGTGGTGAGTGTTGATGAAGGGGTGAGTGTTGATGGAGGGGTGAGTGTTGGTGATGGGGTGAAGGCGGTGAGTGCTGGTGAAGGGGTGAGTGTTGATGAAGGGGTGAGTGTTGGTGAAGGGGTGAATGTTGGTGATGGGATGAGTGTTGGTGAAGGGGTGAGTGTTGATGAAGGGGTGAGTGTTGGTGAAGGGGTGAAGGGGTGAGTTTTGATGAAGGGGTGAGTGTTGATGAAGGGGTGAGTGTTGGTGATGGGGTGAAGGGGTGAGTGCTGGTGAAGGGGTGAGTGTTGATGAAGGGGTGAGTGTTGGTGAAGGGATGAATGTTGGTGATGGGATGAGTGTTGGTGAAGGGGTGAGTGTTGATGAATGGGTGAGTGTTGGTGAAGGGGTGAGTGTTGAAGGGGTGGGTGTTTATGAAGGGGTGAGTGTTGGTGATGGGGTGAGGTGAGTGTTGATGAGGGGGGAATGTTGGTGAAAGGGTGAGTGTTTATGAAGGGGTGAGTGTTGGTGATGGGGTGAGGTGAGTGTTGATGAAGGGGTGAATGTTGGTGCAGGGGTGAGTGTTGATGTTGATGTTTCCTCCTCAGAGACGTGGTCGTTCCGTCCTTTGTCGTTGTTAATTTGTCCAACGATGGCTTCTTCCTGCCGCGAGGCTCCGTGGACACAGAAAAGCAACTGCTGGACTTCCTGAACGGGGTTCTAGATGGAAGCATCCAGGTGAGTCCGGACCCTCTCACCTGAAGGACGTCGGAGAAGATCCAGTTGGATTATTTTTGAAACACTAACGTCTTTGTTTTGTGTTTCCAGTGTCAGGGAGGAAACGGGGTCGTCCAACGTGTCGGACGCCTCATCCATGAAACAAAACTCCTGCTAACCGTAAGTCCTGATACATCCAGTCCTGTTACCTGTTTCCTGTCTGTGTTGTGACCTCTGACCTGACCTGACCACCATCTGTCCAGTCACTGTTTAGCCAGGTTCCGTTGCTCGGCTGCTTCCTGGTCGGCTTCCTGCTCGCCATTGTGGTCTTCTTCTGTTACCTCTGCTGTAAAGCTCGACGCACCACGAGCGATGAGGATGATGATGACGCACCGGTGACGCCGTCACTGCAGCGCCACAAGAAGTCGGACTGAGGAGGACGTGAAGAGGAGCACTGAGCAGAACCAGGAAAGAAAGTAGTCATATGACCTGTGTCTGTCAAATGAAATAAAACCGTCATAATGATCTAAAGAAAAATAAGGAAATCTGTTTCCTCTGGTTCAAAATCTGTGTCACTGAATCTCTAGAAGTGTCTTGTTTCCTCCTCTGCTGCTGATCACCAGCAGGTGGCGCTGATTCTCCAGCCGCTTCCTTTAAACCGCCACAGAAGAAGAAAACAAAGACGAGTAAAGAAATCACACATTTGTTTATTGTAAATTAACTTTCGTTCTGAAACCTGAAGTAGTGGCTCAAGTCAAGTCAATGAAGTCATAGCTCTGTTTGATGACATCACTACTAGAGTGATCCAACCAAAGTCCAGTAAGGCTGGAAGATATGGCCGACAAATTATACAGTAATATTTTAGACTGCGTCACAGTTCACAACATATTTCTGTCTGAAACCAGACTCATAAAACCTTGATTTAACCTTTGAGGCATGAAGGGATGAAGGTTCCTCCTCAGAGAACCTGATCAACATGTCGTCCACCTCAGAGGTCAGGCAGATGGATGTGTGGTTACCATGGCAACTTCAGGTAAATCACCATGGTAACTGATGCTAAACCTCTAACCTGCTCTGCATCAGGTTAGGTTCAGGATGAAACTACTGACCAATCAGATCATTGGAAAACTAGCGTCATCCTGACTGGGGAAAAGAGTTTAGAGTAGAGGAATCATCTTGCTGTAACTGAACTGACCTGCAGGTGTCAGTGTTTCTTCTCGTATCACATGAAGAACTTTATTCATCTTGTTTCTAATGAACAAGCGTGATGCATTCAGGGTCAGGGCTGTGTTAGGTTCAGTTACCGTTGTGTTGCGTTCAGGGTCAAGGCCGTGTTAGGTTCAGGTACTGTCGTGATGCGTTCAGGGTCAGGACCGTGCTAGATTCAGGCACCGCTGTGTTGCGTTCAGGGTCAGAACCGTGTTAGGTTCAGGCACAGTCGTGATGCGTTCAGGGTCAGGACCGTGTTAGGTCTGTATTACGCCAACATACTGTAAAAGGAACCTGTAAGGATTTAATGTTCAATATTATTTCGCCAGTTTTAACCACTTATAAATAATAAAACCTTGAATTTCATCTATTACAAATTCCTTAATTAAAACATTTGATGAATTATCCATTAAAATCTCATTACAGTTGACGAATGAGTTGAACCTTCTCTTTGTACGAACACTTTCAGCAGCGGTGCGGAGCTTTTATTTTGTAGATTAGATAGTCAGACCGGATGTGTCAGTGGAGCTGGTGGTATGCTAACAGCTAATAGCTAACAGCTAGCAACTAGCAGCTAGGTAACAGTGATAAAGTGAGTAACGCGCTGGTTGGAAGCAGAACCTCGGAGATCGGTCCGGAGGAACCACGACTCACCTGTCTCTCATGGTCCTGCTCACCTGGACACGCGTCTGGAAGCAGCTCGTGCACGCGCACAGTCTCCATGGCTACGGAGGAGTTCTACGAGGTGACGCGAGCTAATGCTGTAATGCTACTGTTAGCTAGTGAGAGTTCAGAGTGACTTTAATGAACTGATAGAGTAAAGAAAAGTTTTTTAAAAAACTGGTTCGTTCGAGGCTGTTGAGTCGTTAACGTGAGTCGGAGATAAAAAGGAAAGACTGAGTTAGTTAGCTTCTGTAACTAGCTGCAGAGTTAGCTGGGTGTTGGGTGAGTGTAAGAGTTAGCCTATGTATCTGGCTGTGGGGTTAGCTGGGTGTTAGGGTTAGCCTCAAAACTAGCCTCAGAGATATCTGGGTGTTAGCTTCTGTAACTAGCCACATAGATGGTAGTTGTGTGATAGCTGGGTGATAGTTGTGTGATAGTTGTGTGTTAGTTGTGTGTTAGCTTGGTGATAGTTGGGTGATAGTTGGATGATAGTTGGGTGTTAGCTGGGTGGTGGCTTGGTGTTAGTTGGGTGATAGTGGGGTGTTAGTTGGCTGATAGCTGGGTGTTAGCTGGGTGTTAGCTGGGTGATAACTTGGTGTAAGTTGGGTGATAGTTGGGTGATAGTGGGGTGTTAGTTGGGTGATAGCTGGGTGTTAGCTTGGTGTTAGGGTTAGCCTCAAAACTAGCCCCAGAGATATCTGGGTATTAGCTTCTGTAACTAGCCACATAGATGGTAGTTGTGTGATAGCTGGGTGATAGCTGGGTGATAGCCTTGGTGATAGTTGTGTGTTAGTTGTGTGTTAGCTATGTGTAAGCTGGGTGATAGTTGGGTGATAGTTGTGTGTGAGCTGGTTGATAGTTGGGTGATAGTTGTGTGTAAGCTGGGTGATAGTTGGGTGTTAGTTGGGTGATAGTTGGGTCATAGTTGTGTGTAAGCTGGGTGATAGTTGGGTGTTAGTTGGGTGTAAGTTGGGTGATAGTTGGGTGATAGTTGGGTGTTAGTTGGGTGATAGTTGTGTGTTAGTTGTGTGTTACCTGTCTGTTAGTTGGGTGATAGTTGTGTGTTAGTTGTGTGTTACCTGTGTGTTAGCTGGGTGATAATTGGGTGTTAGTTGGGGGATAGTTGGGTGTTAGTTGGGTGTTAGTTGGGTGATAGGTGGGTGATTGTTGGGTGTTACCTGTGTTAGCTGGGTGATAGCTGGGTGATAGCTGGGTGATAGTTGGGTGTTAGTTGTATGTTAGCTGGGTGATAGTTGGGTGTAAGTTGGGTGTTAGTTGTGTGTTAGCTGGGTGATAGTTGGGTGTTAGTTGGGTGATAGTTGGGTGTAAGTTGGGTGATAGTTGTGTGTTAGCTGGATGATAGCTGGATGATAGCTGGATGATAGTTGGGTGTTAGTTGGATGATAGCTGGATGATAGTTGTGTGTTAGCTGGGTGTTAGCTGGGTGATAGCTGGGTGATAGTTGGGTGATAGTTGGGTGATAGTTGTGTGTTAGTTGGGTGATAGTTGTTTTAGCTGGGTGATAGTTGGGTGTTAGTTGGGTGATAGTTGGGTGTTACCTGTGTGTTAGCTGGCTGATAGCTGGGTGTTAGCTGGGTGATAGTTGGGTGTTAGTTGTATGTTAGCTGGATGATAGTTGGGTGTAAGTTGGGTGTTAGCTGGGTGATAGTTGGGTGTTAGTTGGGTGATAGTTGGGTGTTACCTGTGTGTTAGCTGGCTGATAGCTGGGTGATAGCTGGGTGATAGCTGGGTGATAGTTGGGTGTTAGTTGTATGTTAGCTGGGTGATAGTTGGGTGTAAGTTGGGTGATAGTTGTGTGTAAGTTGGGTGTTAGCTGGGTTATAGTTGTGTGTTAGTTGGGTGATAGCTGGATGATAGTTTTGTGTTAGCTGGGTGATAGCTGGGTTTTAGCTGGGTGATAGCTGGGTTTTAGCTGGGTGATAGCTGGGTGATAGTTGGGTGATAGTTGTGTGTTAGTTGGGTGATAGTTGGGTGTTAGCTGGGTGTTAGTTGGGTGATAGTTGTGTGTTAGCTGGGTGATAGTTGGGTGTTAGTTGGGTGATAGTTGTGTGTGAGTTGGGTGATAGTTGGGTGATAGTTGGGTGTTAGTTGGGTGATAGTTGTGTGTTAGCTGGGTGATAGTTGTGTGTTAGTTGGGTGATAGATGGGTGTTAGTTGGGTGTTAGTTGGGTGATAGTTGGGTGTTAGCTGGGTGATAGTTGTGTGTTAGTTGGGTGATAGTTAGATGATAGTTAGGTGTTAGCTGGATGATAGCTTGGTGTTAGCTGGGTGATAGTTGGGTGTTAGTTGGGTGATAGTTGTGTGTTAGCTGGGTGATAGTTGGGTGATAGTTGGGTGTTAGCTGGGTGATAGCTTGGTGTCAGTGGGGTGTTAGTTGGGTGATAGCTGGGTGTTAGCTGGGTAATAGCTTGGTGTCAGTGGGGTGTTAGTTGGGTGATAGCTGGGTGTTAGCTTGGTGTTAGGGTTAGCTTCAAAACTAGCCCAAGAGATAGCAGGGTGTTAGCTTCTGTAACTAGCCACATAGATGGTAGTTGTGTGTTAGCTGGGTGTTCGTTGAGTGATAGTTGGGTGATAGTTGGGTGTTAGCTGGGTGATAGCTTGGTGTTAGTTGGGTGATATTTGGGTGATAGTTGGGTGTTAGTTGGGTGATAGTTGGGTGATATCTGGGTGACAGGTGGTGTTAGCTGGGTGTGAATCTTGAGAAAAATGTATCAAATGTGTTTTTCCTTAATAACTGAACAAGGAACATTTACAGGCCAATTTAATTTATTTGAATAGAAACAGTTTGTAATAATAGTTTGTATTTGTGATGTTCTTTGATATTGTGTATGTGCAGATATCGTCATTATATTTAGGTTATTTAAATGTTGTTTCAGTTTTTACTTTTCAGTTTTACGCTTATTGATCCAAACACTGAGCTCATGTTCAACAATATATAGTGAATTCATGTAAATAAACAATTATTGTAAATCACTGATCTGATTTGAAAAAAAAGTTCGGCTGATGACGTGACGAGATCCACTAGAAAGAAGACGTCTCACTCTGAAGAACACTTATTGTCACTAACACGTCCATATTAGTGACAAAGGGAAGCTTCAGTGAGTGAACTGCGCTTCCTCGTGTAGGTGGAGAGGGTCGTGGACAAGAGGAAGAACAAGAAGGGGAGGTCGGAGTACCTGGTCCGGTGGAGAGGTTACGGTTCAGAGGAGGACACCTGGGAGCCTGAGAATCACCTGTCTACCTGTATGACCTACGTCCACGAGTTTAACCGCCAGTACGCCGAACGGCAGAGAGACAACACGTTACTACGCTCCACTCGGAGCTCGCCCAGCCTCCACTACATCTCCGCCCACAGACCACCCTTCAGGTCGCCGCCCATCAGCGCCGGTTTAACTGGAGACTGTAACCAGGGGACACCTCCAGTCAGTCCGGCTCACCTTCCTCCTGTTGTACTGACCCGCCCGGCCTCTTTTGGCTCTCAACAGTCCCCACTGGCTGACAGGCTCAGCAGTGGCCTGATGTCGGTGGCTCCGGTCGGCTCAGCCCGCCGCAGCGTGGATCTGTCCAAGACTGGCATCAAGATCCTGGTTCCTAAGAGTCCGATGAACAGCCGTCTGGACTCTGAGGAGTCTCCCAGCGAGGCAGCCCACAGTCTTGAGGCTGGAGTTCAGGAGGCTCACCTGGTCCCACCTGAGGTCGCCCTGCTGGAGAAACCTGCAGGAGTCCAGCTGGGGCCCGGAGAAGAAAGGGCCCGCATGGGGACCAGACCCCGCAGCCAGAACCCCTTGCCCCCACCTCGAGTCCCCATCACACCTGCTGCCATGCGGTCCCTCAGCGGCACAGGTAAGGTCCAAGGTCACGTAATTTGCATGCATCCAATTGGCTGACACAGCAGCAGGTTGAAGTAAACAACATTATTTATTAAACATTGACATGAAACACTCATGTTCCTTCTGTCTTTTAGTTTGTTCAACCTTCTTGAGTGACATCATGTTTGATCTGCAGGTAACTCCTCGTTACGGGAGGCTGTCGCTGCCAATGGGATGTCAGCTGTGCAGAGTGCTATTGCTGGGGCAACCAGCGTGACGGGGAAACGTCGTCTGGAGGAACGTTCTGTTTTCGACAAACGTCTGAGGTTCAGTGTTCGACAGACAGAAAGCGCTTACCGTTACCGTGACATTGTGGTGAAGAAACAAGACGGATTCACCCACATCCTGCTTTCCACCAAGAGCTCTGACAACAACACGCTCAACCCTGAGGTAAGGCCACGCCCCCACATGTTAGACCACACCCCTGAATCCCCACTTCCTTTTTCTGACATATGACCCCACCTCATTCACGCTGAGGTTAATCCGAGCCGCTGTCATGGTAACTGACCTCATGTGTCTCTCCTCATCAGGTGATGAAGGAGATCCAGAGCGCCATGGCGACAGCAGCATCGGACGACAGTAAGCTGGTGTTACTCGGAGCCGTCGGCAGCATCTTCTGCTGCGGCCTCGACTTCCTGTATTTCATCAGACTCTTGACGGACGACAGAAAGAAGGAGAGCATCAAGATGGCTGAAACCATCAGGTGATGCCCTCTCAAGTCACCATGGTAACCCTGTCATCTAGTAGTGAAGTGTTGATTTGTGACCTTTGCCCTCCACCAGGACCTTCGTAAACACCTTCATCCAGTTCAGGAAGCCAATTGTGGCCGCAGTGAACGGGCCGGCGTTGGGCCTCGGCGCCGCCCTCCTGCCGCTCTGTGACGTGGTGTGGGCCAATGAGAAGGCCTGGTTCCAGACGCCGTACACCACCTACGGCCAGACGCCTGATGCTTGCTCCTCCTTCACCTTCCCCCGAATCATGGGTCTCGCTTCGGTCAGTCCACGTCTTCTTCATCACTTCATTAAGTTTAGTCGGAATATCACAATGACATTACGTCTAAACTTTCCCTTGTGTTCCAGGCCAACGAGCTGCTGCTGAGCGGCAGGAAGTTGACGGCTCAGGAGGCGTGTTCTAAAGGTTTGGTGTCTCAGGTTCTGTGGCCTGGAACCTTCACACAGGAAGTGATGCTGAGAATCAGAGAGCTGGTGGCGGTCGACACACTGGTCAGTGTCACACACACACACACACACACACACACACACACACACTCTGTCGTCGTCTTCACTTTCTGTGTCTGTGTTGGTTCCACGTCCTGATTCTGCAGGTACTCCGGGAGTCCAAAGCCCTGATGAGGAACACGAGCCGCAGTGCTCTGGAGCAAGCTAACGAACGCGAGTGTGAAGCCCTGAAGAGAGTGTGGGGCTCGTCACAGGGAACAGACGCCATCCTACAGCACCTGCAGAGGGTAACCGATCTCTGCTAAGACCAGGACACGTACCGGGCCCAGGACCGGGACTGGGACCAGGACTCAGCACTTCTGAGCTGGCAGCAGTGACTCAACGTTAACGCTGAACTTTGATTTAGTTTTTTGTTCAACTCTAAGTTGATTTCTGCAGAACGTTCCTCCGGTTCTCAGGTTTCAGGCACCTACATCGTAGGTCCAGGATTTAATTAGCCTAGCTTAGCACAAAGACTGGAAGCAGGGGGGAAACTGCTAGCCAAGCTTATGCGGTTTATCTAAGCCTCGGTGCAGAACTTCATTGGTGCAGTTTTAAGTTATTGTCAGTCATAACTGTGTCACATGAATTGAAAGTGGACTCATCCTGTCGTTTCCTGTTCTTCATGCTCCTAAAATAAAAGAGGATGTGAAAATATTTATACTGCTGATACAGTTTTCTTTCTATGACTTGTTCCTGTCAGAACAGACTGAGGACCTGAACACCAGCTGTTTGTGAAGTTCTGCATTAGAATCAAAGCTTGGCTAGCAGTTCCCCCTGCTGCTAGCCTTAATGCTAAGCTAGGCTAACTGGTACTCTTTACTGACAGAGAACAGGAGGGTCTCTGACCTTCTCCCAGAATTCCCTCTGATGAATTTCTATACGATGGAAATTAATAAACGCTGACCTCTGACATTTGACCTCGAGGTTTCCTCTGACGGACCGGAGTTCACACTGCAGTGTGTTGTGGGCGTGGCCTGTCAGTCAGGTTATTTCACAACGTACTGTAAAGGAGCAGTTCAACATTTAGCTCAATCCGACAGCCTGCAGCTGGTTAGCTTAGCTTAGCATGAATACTGGAGACAGCTAGCTTAGCTTAGCATGAATACTGGAAACGGGGAAACAGCTAGCTTAGCTTAGCATTAATAGTGGAAAAGGGGAAACAGCTAGCTTAGCATTAAGGCTGGAAACAAATGTTTCAGTGAAGAAGAAAACGACTGATCTCGACTGTTTCATTAAACCAGAGGAACAATAGCAATTTCCAGTCTTTATGCTAAGCTAAGCTAAGCTGCTGCTCTCAGCAGAGGATGCTAAGTGAAGCAGGTGTAGTTTGTGGTGTTGACTGTTCGATTCCTGTCTAACAAGTGAATATGATTGTGTCCATATCTAAATAAATTATATATTTTCTCTCCATCCAAACTGAATCTTCATAGAAGAAAAACAACGGAGCTTCAGTTATAGAATCAGATTTTATTCAAACAAAACATTTGAGATCAAAAAAATCTAGTTTCAGTATATTTTTTATTTTTTTGGGTCAAAATTATTCAGTTTTACTGAAAACAAGTTTTTAGAACAAAACCTGATCCAAGTACAAATACAAACTAAAGAGCTCTGAGAGTCAGCTCTATGGCGCCTGCTGATGACATCATCACGGTGGACAGGTGTCATGTGCCCCTGTGGCCTGGTGGAGGTGGTAGGTGTGGTCGTGGAACATCAGCAGGCTGTAGAAGTTCTCTCCTCCTCTCATGACGCCGTGCTCGCTGTCGCCCCACGACACGGGACTGTCAACAAAACCGTGAACCGTCAGCGACGCCCAAGACTCGAGGTGATGCTCCAGGTGACGCCTGCCGGAGACAGGTGAGGATAAAACATGACTCAGAGGTCCATGGACCTCATGAGGACGTCCTCAGGACAAACAGGAGATATTGTCAGAGTCAGGGGCGTCACCTGATCTCCTGGATGAGGCGGTGGATGTCCTGAGGAAGCAGCAGTCCACAGACAGACACGCTCAGAGCTTGATTCAGCGTGGTCGAAGGTTCAGGACACACGAGGGACGACAGGAAGCTGCTGGAAGAATTCTCACTGAAACACACAGGACGACTTTACGGTTTCATGTCTGACAGGTGAGTGCACAGGTAAGAACAGACAGGTCGTCACCGGCTGGCGTCGGCGTCCACGGCTCCGAGCCACTCCAGGAAGCTGTGAGGGTCACTTGACTGGAGGTCAGAGGTCAGCAGGGCGGGACAGGACAGCTGTGTCAGAACACGACTGCGTATCTCAGGTCTGTGCTCTGACCAATCATAACGAGACAGGAGGGCCTGCAGAGAGGCTCCGCCCCCTGCAGGGAACAGGGTTATGGGTAATATACAGTGTATTGCAGCAGAGGATCATGGGTAACACGTGTCACCAGTATGATGATGTCATTCTCACCTGGATGATGCGACAGCAGGAAGTCAGTCTTCAGGTGAAGTCTTGACCTCAGACCTGTGAGGAGTCTGACGTAGCCCCGCCCCCCAGGAGCCATGCTGCTGTGGGTCAGATCCACAGACACTACTGCAGTACAAGTACACAGAAGTACACAGTAAAAACACAGAGAAGTACACAGACTGTCCTGCTTGGGGTCAGGTTAACTGGAGAATCTAAATTGACCCTCGGTGTGAACGTGACCTGTCCAACGTGAAACTGCCTCTTGGCTCCAGCCCAAGTGAGCCTTAAAGGAAGAAGGGTTATAGATAATGTATGAATGTGACTGTATATGGATAATGTATGTGCATGGATAATGTATGGATGTGACTGTATGTGGATAATGTATGTGTATAGATTATGTATGAATGCGACTGTTCAGACCGTATCTGCTGTTGGTTCTGTGGTTGAACCTGGACGGTTTCCCCTCAACTCCCAACACCTGGAAGGAATCTTTGTCCAGAGAGAGACACAGACGACCTGAGGACAGACAGACACAGACCGTTACTGACACAGACAAAAAGAAAGAGACAAACAGACAGACAGAGACATAGACAGAGAGACACAGACAGAGAGGAAGAGTAGTAAACCATTTACCATTTGGCATCAGAGCAACACAGTTATCTTCATCAACCCTGGTTCTGTAGGACAGACCGTACACACTTCCTGAAACACACATACATCAGGTCAGTCAGGTGATACAGGTTTAAACCAACGACTGTACATAGAGACGATCACTGACTGTATATAAAGATAATCACTGACTACTGACTGTATATAGAGACGAGACGATCACTGAGTGTATATAAAGACGATCACTGACTGTATATAAAGACGATCACTGACTGTATATAAAGACAATCAGCGACTGTATATAAAGACGATCACTGACTGTATATAAAGACGATCAGCGACTGTATATAGACAATCACTGACTGTATATAAAGACGATCACTGACAGTATATAGATATGAGACGATCACTGACTGTATAAAAAGACAATCAGTGACTATATATAAAGACATCAGTGACTGTGTTTAAAGACTGTCAGGTGATCCAGGTGTGTGAGGTGTTCAGGTGTTACCCTTGTACGCAGCCGTCTCCAGGAAGTGTTTGTCTAGCAGCTCATATATGGGCATGTTCCTGATCAGGTAGAAACTCTTGAAACTGTTTAACACGGAATCCAGGTGAGAGGGGGCGGAGCTACATTCAGGCAGCAGCACAGACACCTGCAAAGGTAAAACAATCAGGTGAGATTTAACTGTTTATGATCGTAGTTTATTGACCTCACCTGTCTGTTACTGTGAGATCACTCATGACATAATGATTTCTAACCAGATGACTGAGCACATTTCTAAAACTACAATCAGTCCAGAGGAAGAACATTGACTGAGAGCTGCAGGTTCTTCAACGACTCACCACCATAATGTAATTACATTATTCATCTATTCGTGCAAACCAGCAGGACTCAGGCTTTTATTTTGAAAGGTCGTGCCCAGCAAGTGTATACTTCTCTAATTCACTGTTAGCATGGTAACTGCTAACTCATCACACTGGCCTGAGTTTACATCAGTAGGGCACTAGTAAGCTCCCAGCACCAGGTAGCTTTCAGCACTAGTTAGCTTCCAGCACCAATTAGCTTTAAACACTAGTTAGCTCCCTGAACTGACGCCAGATTATTTTATCAGAGGGGTTAGCGAGCGGAGCTAAGCATGCTAACCAGACTAACCTTGTAGTTGAAGTGATGCTGCTCCACTTGAGAACTGATCCGGTTCTTCTCGTCCAGGAAACTGGATCGATCAAAGACCAGCAGAGACCGCGGAGTCTGATCCAGATCAACAGTCATCATCACTACAACGTTATTCAACTGACAAACAGATCTGTGATCATGGACCTAACGGCTAACACGCTACAGGCTACTTCCGCTGAGAGGTTTTCAAAATAAAAGCTCCCGACTGAAGCGACTGTTCAGGCCTGAATCAAACCACCAGAACACAAAGACAGAAACGATCAGAGAAAACATACCAGTTCAAACCAGAGAACATGATTCTTCTGTAGTTGTTAGTTGTTTGTTCTCAGATCAGACTGAGAAACATTCAGCGCAGTGGTTCCTGAGTAATTACCCTCTTCTCTCGCCGTAGTCACGTGTTTAAACCCGGATGTAGACAAGAACACGCTGTTCGCTCAGATCGTACCGAGCTGCACCTGGACCCGGTTCACGTCGTGGTTCTGGTCTACACCTGTGGAGTGTGACGTCATGTCGGTGGTCGGACTTGTACCGGGACAGTTTGATGACGCAGAGGAGACCAGGTGAGTCCTCGCGAGTTCTGATCCTGAGACCAATCTGTGACGTAATGAAGATCTTTGTTTATTTATTCATTTGATCGAAGAATCGATCGAAGAATCGATCAAACCGCGATGATGAGAAAGAGTGAAGAGTTAAGGATATGTGGTTACATGGTAACGTCAAGTTACTGTCTATCGGTAACATCTGAAGTAACTTTGTGACGTCAGCTGTAACTACCTGATTGACTCGTGAACATGTCTAACCTGCGGTTGGCTGTCATGGCAAGGCTGTATCTCTGAACTGCTCCGTGTAGGTCTCAGAGGTCAGGGGTCAGACCATGATGTCACCTGGAAGCTTTTTGTTTTGACTCTTTGTTTCTATTCCTCTGCTCTTCAGCGACCATTCAGCTGTGTCCACTGTACTGAGTCAGATCAGTGATGTCAGTCTGCAGCCTTCATCACATGAACGGGAAGAGGAAGAGGATGAAGAAGAAGACTATGATGATAATGATGATGATGAGGAGTGGGCGTGGCATCATGCAGGAGGAGATCTGACCAAGAGATACAACAGGACGGGTCTCAACTGTCAGGTCTGATCATCCTGATCGATCATATTCTGATCAATCTGATCCTACTCAATCAGATTGATCACTAATGAATGAGTTTGTCTCCTAAAGCTGTTTGTTCTGATTCTGTGTCTTTGTTTGTGTCTCTTCAGTCCAACAGACAGAATCTGTCCAATAAGACGCTGCCGTCGACTCCGTCTGACAAAGCTCTGAGGAAATATGAACACAAGATCAACCTGGGTGAGTCCGGTTCTAAACCAGTTCTAACCAGAACCTCAAGACCAAATGTCTCATTGATGCAGACGTGTCTTCAGACGAGTCTTATTTTAGTCGTGTTTATCTTCATAGTCGACTTCTAGTCAAAACGTTTTCTCTTTTTAGAAGAAATGAAATTAGTTTAATACAAGTTCATAAAATAACATTTCACTCTGAACACATTTACTTGTCTGGATTCATTAATTTAGTCTTCGTCTTCTTCAGAGAGATGAGAGTATTTTATATATAATGGCAGAAGAGGTGTGTGTGTGTGTGTGTGTGTGTGTGTGTGTGTGTGTGTGTGTGTGTGTGTGTGTGTGTGTGTGTGTGTGTGTGTGTGTGTGTGTGTGTGAACAATAAGCTCAGTAACAAGCGTTACGTTCAGTGTTGATGTTGAATCATCAGCAGCGTCAGTAAAGATGTAGAGGCGTCAACTGATTTTCCGGTTCAAGTTCTGTGACTGAGTCCAGATCGAGCGGAGTGAGGTTCTCCACAGCTGGACCAGACGCATCTCATCACTTAACGTTTTATAATCAAAGATCTATTTCGAGCTCGTCAACGTCTCGTCTTAGTCGTGGACAAAAGTTCGTTGACAAACATTTTTGTCATAGTTTTCGTTAATGGAATAAAAACTGTTGCAGTCATGTCTCCAGACGTCGTGTCTCCAGACGTGTCTCTGTGTTGATTAAATGTCATCATGTTTGTGAACATGATGTGAACGTGTTTGTTCAGTTGTGTCATGTGATCGAAGACCATGTGACACCAGACACAAATTAGTAAGTCGACAATGAGCGAAGAATCTTTGATTATTGATCTGCATCACGTGATGTTCGGTGGAAACAGTGTGATGTGGAACCAGGAAGACGCAGAGCTAAGATTCATCCCAAGAGACGGAAAAACGTAAGACGTCCAGAGACACAACGACTTCACTCAGGAGAGATGTTCGACCACAAACAGAAGTTTGTTACACGACGATTATTGCTGATGATTGTTTTCTTCATCCTGATTGGTTTGTTTCTGTTTCAGACAAACTGAACTACGCTGACTCTGTGATCAACAAAGTGACGACGATGCAGAGACAGAAAGACGCCGACACGTACGTTCAGTTTCATCCACATGTTGTTTTCATCAAGTCACGTGACTGATATTACTAATCTGATTGGCTCCTGTCTGCAGGTACAGAGTGAAGGACAAATCAGACCGAGCCACAGTGGAACAGGTGAGCTGCACACGCTTTTATTTAGAAAGCCCTGACAGGAAGTGAGGAGGTCACATTCAAAATAAACTTGATCAATAACCAGTAGATAATATGTATCAATGGTTTCTTCTTCTCCTGCAGGTTTTAGATCCTCGGACTCGAATGATTCTGTTCAAGATGCTGAGTCGAGCGGTAATCTGTGAAATCAACGGCTGCATCAGCACAGGGAAGGAGGTCAGAGGTCACAGCTCAAACTTCTTAATACTTTAGATCAAGATTAAAAGTAAAGTATGAACCTGAATATGAGCATAATGTGTCCCCTCTAACATGTGATGTCGCCAATCAAACGATTTGAAATATTTTCTGATTCATTTTCCTGTCGATTGATTAATCACTGCTGTTGGTGTCAGGAAATATGAAGTGTCACGTTGTTGATGTTGATCACTGAGGACTGATGTCACGAGCAGCTGTTTATACAAAGGATGGGCAGGGTCAGACCGGTCGCTCCGTCAGAACCGTGCAGGAAACAGGAAGTGGACAAACAGGTTGAACATTGTGTTTTTCAGGCAAATGTTTATCACGCCAGCACCTCGGGCGGAGACAGTCGAGCCATCAAGATCTACAAGACGTCGATTCTGCTGTTCAAAGACCGAGACAAATACGTCAGTGGAGAGTTCAGGTAAGTCACACAACAGAAGAAGAAGAGCTCAGGTCAGTCACAACACAGAAGAAGAAGAGTTCAGGTCAGTCACACCACAGAAGAAGAAGAGTTCAGGTCAGTCACACCACAGAAGAAGAAGAGTAGTTCAGGTCAGTCACACCACAGAAGAAGAAGAGTAGTTCAGGTCAGTCACACCACAGAAGAAGAAGAGTAGTTCAGGTCAGTCACACCACAGAAGAAGAAGAGTAGTTCAGGTCAGTCACACCACAGAAGAAGAAGAGTAGTTCAGTCAGTAACACCACAGAAGAAGAAGAGTAGTTCAGGTCAGTCACACCACAGAAGAAGAAGAGTTCAGGTCAGTCACACCACAGAAGAAGAAGAGTTCAGGTCAGTCACACCACAGAAGAAGAAGAGTAGTTCAGGTCAGTCAAACCACAGAAGAAGAAGAGTTCAGGTCAGTCACACCACAGAAGAAGAAGAGTTCAGGTCAGTCACACCACAGAAGAAGAAGAGTTCAGGTCAGTCACACCACAGAAGAAGAAGAGCAGTTCAGGTCAGTCACACCACAGAAGAAGAAGAGTTCAGCTGACCTGACCTGATGAACGAGAACCTCCAGACTCTTCACAGATCATCAATCGTCATCCTTCGTTAACAGGGTTCTACATTCCTCTAT
The DNA here is from genome assembly GCF_022379125.1 of Scophthalmus maximus. Lineage (NCBI taxonomy): Eukaryota > Metazoa > Chordata > Actinopteri > Pleuronectiformes > Scophthalmidae > Scophthalmus > Scophthalmus maximus. The sequence goes on from NC_061519.1 coordinate 28,134,290, forward strand.
TGTTCTGCAGGTTCCGTCACGGTTACTGCAAAGGGAACCCCAGGAAGATGGTGAGAACCTGGGCAGAGAAAGAGATGAGGAACCTCATCAGGTCAGAACCTCTCTTTTTACAAGTAGAACCAGGTATTACACACAGGTAGACTGTTCAAACCAGTAGAACCAGATATAACATAACCCAACACCTGGTCTTATAGTTGGAACCCAGTAGAATCAGGTCTAATTAGTAGAACCCGATCTTATAATTGGAATCCGGTAGAACCTGGTCTAATAAGGTGAAACTGATCTAATAGTTGGAACCCAGTAGAACCTGTTCTAATAGTTGGAACCCAGTAGAACCTGTTCTAATAGTTGGAACCCAATAGAACCTGGTCTAATAGTTGGAACCCAGTAGAACCTGGTTTAATAAGTAGAACCTGGTCTAATAGTTGGAACCCATTAGAACCTGTTCTAATAGTTGGAACCTAGTAGAACCTGGTCTAAAAGTTGGAACCCAGTAGAACCTGGTCTAATAAGTAGAGCCTGATCTAATAGTTGGAACCCAGTAGAACCTGTTCTAATAGTTGGAACCTAGTAGAACCTTGTCTAATAGTTGGAACCCAGTAGAACCTGTTCTAATAGTTGGAACCCAGTAGAACCCGTTCTAATAGTTGGAACCCAGTAGAACCCGGCCTAATAGTTGGAACCCAGTAGAACCCGGTCTAATAGTTGGAACCCAGTAGAACCCGGTCTAATAGTTGGAACCCAGTAGAACCCGTTCTAATAGTTGGAACCCAGTAGAACCTGTTCTAATAGTTGGAACCCAGTAGAACCTGACCTAATGGTTGGCACCCAGGAGAACCTGACCTAATGGTTGGAACCCAGTACAACCTGGGCTAATAGTTGGAACCCAGTTGAACCTGATCTAATAGTTGGAGCCCAGTAGAACCTGGTCTAATAGTTAGAACCCAGTAGAACCTGACCTAATAGTTGGAACCCAATAGAACCTGGTCTAATAATAATAATAATAATAATAGTTGGAACCCAGTAGAACCTGACTTAATGGTTGGCGCCCAGGATAACCTGACCTAATGGTTGGCACCCAGTAGAACCTGATCTAATAGTTGGAACCCAGTAGAACCTGGTCTAATAGTTAGAACCCAGTAGAACCTGGTCTAATAGTTGGAACCCAGTAGAACCTGGTCTAATAGAATTATGAAACACGGGACGTGATGATAAACTGTCAATTGTGCCAATGGATAGAATGCACATGAGGTTTTCCTAATGTTGAGAGTGGCATGAAAGCTGTATCTCAGACGTGGGAAAGAGGTAAATTTCGGGACACATCATCAGTAGTGTACTTTTGAATCAGGGGGTGTTTCGGCTTTTCAACACTAGACACCCTTATCAAAAGTGGCCAGCTACAGGGTGATCAAACCTAAGCTTGTGTCCCTTGCCCAATCATGAGAATTGCCTGGTTGTTTAAATGGCGCAGCCCATGTGTTTTAATAGTTAGAACCCAGTAAAACATGATTGAATATCTGGAACCCAGTAGAACTTGATCAATAGCTCGAACCCAGTGGAACCTGCTCTAATAGTTAGAACCCAGTTGAACCTGTTCTAATTGTTAGAACCCAGTAGAACCTGTTCTAATAGTTGGAATCCAGTAGAACCTGTTCTGATAGTTGGAACCCAGTAGAACCTGACATCTTATGTGTTCCAGGCTGCAGACGGCAGGAATACCGAGTCCAGAACCCCTGCTGCTCAGAAGTCACGTTCTGCTGATGAGCTTCATTGGAAAAGACAACATGTAAGTTATTGGTGATTGATCCCATCGATCAGTGATGTCATGCATTGATCACTTCTCCTGATTGATCAGGCCGGCTCCTCTGCTGAAGAACGCGTCGCTGTCGGAATCGAAGGCCCGTGAGCTCTACCTGCAGGTTCTACAGAATATGAGGAAAATGTTCCAGGACGCTCGACTTGTCCACGCGGACCTCAGCGAGTTCAACATGCTGTAAGAGGCCACGCCCCCCATCCCATCACAGACAGAACTGACCAGACGACATGTTAAACATCAGTGTGTGTGTCAATACTGACAGACGACCTCATCATGTCTCCAGGTTTCATAATGGAGACGCTTACATCATTGACGTTTCTCAGTCGGTGGAACACGATCATCCTCACGCTCTGGAGTTCCTCAGGAAGGACTGCAGCAACGTGAACGGTGAGACGCTGCAGATCTGTGATGTCGCACTGATAGTGATGTCGCACTGACGGTGTTTGATGTCACACTGATGGTGTGTGATGTCACACTGACGGCGATGTCATCACTCACTTCCCGTCTTCTGTTTCCCAGAGTTCTTCCTGAAGCGTGGCGTGCCGGTGATGACCATCAGAGAACTGTTTGACTTCATCACCGACCCCTCCATCACCTGCCGTAACATCGATCAATACCTGGAGAAGGTTCCTGTTCAAACACAACTTTATTTACAACGACAATTTCAAAACACGACCAGTAACACGAGAGAGGTTCAGTGATGAAGGTTCATTTTGTCTGTTGTCTGTCTGTTGTCTGTTTGTGATTGGTCGTCCAGGCGATGGTGATTGCAGCTGATCGGACGTCGGAGCAGCGATCACATCAGGACCGAGTGGATGATGAGGTCACATGTTCAGCTTGTTACAGTAATAACCTGGGTTCAGGGAGTGAGTGAGTGAGTCTGTCTGACCTGTGACCTCTCCCTGTGACCCCCCTCAGGTCTTTAAGCAGGCGTACATCCCCCGAACCCTGACGGAGGTCAGTCACTACGAGAGAGATGTTGACCTGATGAGGGCCAAGGATGAGGAGTCTGCCATTACTGGTCACCATGACAATGTAAGAAAAAAAAAACAATATGAAGACGATGAAGATGATGAAGATGATGATGATGATGAAGATGTTGAAGATGTTTCTGTCTCAGATCCTGTATCAGACTCTGACTGGACTGAAGAAGGATCTGTCCGGAGTTCAGACGGTACGTCGTGCTAGTGTTGGGTTAGCTTAGCTTAGCTTAGCTTAGCCTGACTGTGTCATTCATGTCTCCTCAGGTTCCTGCTCTCCTGGAAGAAGAGCAGTCGGTCTCCTCCTCTTCCTCAGAGGATGAAGAGGATGAGGAGCATGATAAAGAGGAGCAGACTGAGGAAACCTCGGAGGACAAAAAGGTGTTTGACTCTTTGAATATTTAATCTTCGAATC